>NW_022262672.1:10000-202500 GCF_002021735.2 Oncorhynchus kisutch | reverse complement strand
GCTGACCGGCTGGAGGGTGTGTGTGTGTTGTTACAGATGCCATGTTGCTGGTAGCTGACCGGCTGGAGGGTGTGTGTGTGTTGTTACAGATGCCATGTTGCTGGTAGCTGACCGGCTGGAGGGTGTGTGTGTGTTGTTACAGATGCCATGTTGCTGGTAGCTGACCGGCTGGAGGGTGTGTGTGTGTTGTTACAGATGCCATGTTGCTGGTAGCTGACCGGCTGGAGGGACCCTTCAACATCGAAGCCATCATGGAACCCATAGATGTGAAGATCTCTGAAGCCATCATGACCATGCAAGACAACAGCATGACAGTTTCAGCTAAGGTAAAGACAACAACATGACAGTTTCAGCTCAGGTAAAGACAACAGCATGACATTTTCAGCTAAGGTAAAGACAACAACATGACAGTTTCAGCTAAGGTAAAGACAACAGCATGACAGTTTCAGCTCAGGTAAAGACAACAGCATGACAGTTTCAGCTAAGGTAAAGACAACAGCATGACAGTTTCAGCTAAGGTAAAGACAACAGCATTGTCAGATTGTCTTTCTGTAAATTCAGAGCGTTTCGCTCTCAGAGCCATTCTGGACGCTATGGCCGAGGAGTAGAGTTGATCCAAGCGCTCAACGACAATCAAGCACTGAAGCTAACTGGCTAACGTTGGCTAGCTACTTCCAGACACAAATGAAAGAACACCTCACTCTGCCCATTCTACTCGCCCTGGCAGAGCTGGTTAGGCTGTTTTCATGTTATCCAGAGCGTTGCTGACTGTAACTGTGCTGCTGGAAAACAATTTAAGTACGCTTTTTTGTTGCCGACGTTTGCTGACACCGGCCGCGTTCAACGGGTGTTGAGCGTTCGTTTATCATCAGGTATTCTATGTGAGAGTGCTCTGATATCGGAATAGATAGCCAGAATTAACAACGTCCATTGAAGCACACAATGACTACATCACTTAGCTAAGAATGATGTGAATAATTAAGTGTAATAATTTTCTGAAAAATTGCATTATGGGCCCTAAAAGCAGGGAAATAGTGTCCACTGCTTTGTATTTTGGTGAATGTTGTACGACATGGCATACTAACCCCCATTCCTTCCTCCCCCTGTTCCTTCCTCCACTCTCCTCCCCTGCTCCTTCCTCCCCTCTGTATTCAGCATTTCACTGTGAGGTCTACTACACCTGTTGTATTCAGCATTTCACTGTGAGGTCTACTACACCTGTTGTATTCAGCATATCACTGTGAGGTCTACTACACCTGTTGTATTCAGCATTTCACTGTAAGGTCTACTACACCTGTTGTATTCAGCATTTCACTGTAAGGTCTACTACACCTGTTGTATTCAGCATTTCACTGTGAGGTCTACTACACCTGTTGTTCCACAGGGCTCTGTTTCTGACCTGAGTGTTGAAACACAGCTCAGGTGTTCCACAGGGCTCTGTTTCTGACCTGAGTGATGAAACACAGCTCAGGTGTTTCACAGGGCTCTGTTTCCGACCTGAGTGTTGAAACACAGCTCAGGTGTTCCACAGGGCTGTTTCTGACCTGAGTGATGAAACACAGCTCAGGTGTTCCACAGGGCTCTGTTTCTGACCTGAGTGTTGAAACACAGCTCAGGTGTTCCACAGGCCTCTGTTTCTGACCTGAGTGTTGAAACACAGCTCAGGTGTTCCACAGGGCTGTTTCTGACCTGAGTGATGAAACACAGCTCAGGTGTTCCACAGGGCTCTGTTTCCGACCTGAGTGTTGAAACACAGCTCAGGTGTTCCACAGGGCTCTGTTTCTGACCTGAGTGTTTAAACACAGCTCAGGTGTTCCACAGGGCTCTGTTTCCGACCTGAGTGTTGAAACACAGCTCAGGTGTTCCACAGGGCTCTGTTTCCGACCTGAGTGTTGAAACACAGCTCAGGTGTTCCACAGGGCTCTGTTTCTGACCTGAGTGTTGAAACACAGCTCAGGTGTTCCACAGGGCTCTGTTTCCGACCTGAGTGTTGAAACACAGCTCAGGTGTTCCACAGGGCTCTGTTTCCGACCTGAGTGTTGAAACACAGCTCAGGTGATCCACAGGGCTTTGTTTCTGACCTGAGTGTTGAAACACAGCTCAGGTGTTCCACAGGGCTCTATTTCCGACCTGAGTGATGAAACACAGCTCAGGTGTTCCACAGGGCTCTGTTTCTGACCTGAGTGTTGAAACACAGCTCAGGTGTTCCACAGGGCTCTGTTTCTGACCTGAGTGTTGAAACACAGCTCAGGTGTTCCACAGGGCTGTTTCTGACCTGAGTGTTGAAACACAGCTCAGGTGTTCCACAGGGCTCTGTTTCTGACCTGAGTGTTGAAACACAGCTCAGGTGTTCCACAGGGCTCTGTTTCCGACCTGTTAATGTTTAATTAGTGCTTCATATTATTTACCATATAGACTGCTGCTATCCTGACGGTGCAAGTTGCTCAATTCATCTGAGTAATTATAACTTTTAAATGTTCTCTCTGTTGACAAACTCTCTGTTGGTAAGTACTAGTTATGTTTATTTTTTTAAAGAGAAGCTTGTTTTTTTGTTGATCAGGCCCATTCTGGACAAATATTTCAACTTTCAGGACATGACCGGAAAACTCAATATTATCTGCCTTGGAAATTAGAACTCCATAACAGAACCTCTTTACATTCAGTAAGGTTCTGTTCAATAAGTTCACTCATCATAACAGCTGACACCCTGGTGTCTGTTGGCCTTGTGTCTAGAATGGATACCATTTAAGTCAGACAGGGTGAGTTAAGTCCACGGTCAATATGATGGAGTTTCAGAAAGTCCTAATGGTTTCGTAACATTTCTCTCAAATGTAATCCTGTATTGGGAAATGGTTTTCAAACCCCCTTGCTGCTGAATGAGGCCAAACCACAAATTACAGTGTAGTATGAATCACGACATGACTGAGAGTCAAGCTGTTCCAAGCACAAACCCATGTTTCTGAGGAGATAGATGTTTCTGCCCGTCCCTTCCTCCCCTCTCCCTCCCTGCTCCTTCCTACCCTCTCCCTCCCCCGTTCCAAGAACAGACCCATGTTTCTGAGGAGATAGATGTCTCTGCCCGTCCCTTCCTCCCCCCTCCTCCCCTCTCCTCCCCTGCATCTTCCTCCCCTCTCCCTCCCTGCTCCTTCCTCCCCTCTGCTCCCCCGTTCCCCTCTCCTCCCCTGCTTCTTCCTACCTGCTCCTTCCTCCCCTCTGCTTCCCCGTTCCCCTCTCCTCCCCTCTCCTCCCCTGCTTCTTCCTCCCCTCTCCCTCCCCCATTCCTTCCTCCCCTCTCCCCCCCTGCTGGGCTGTAGGTCTACTGAATGGTGCTGGGCTGTAGGTCTACTGAATGGTGCTGGGCTGTAGGTCTACTGAATGGTGCTGGCTGGGCTGTAGGTCTACTGAATGGTGCTGGGTTGTAGGTCTACTGAATGGTGCTGGGCTGTAGGTCTACTGAATGGTGCTGGGCTGTAGGTCTACTGAATGGTAATGGGCTGTAGGTCTACTGACTGTTGCTGGGCTGTAATTCTACTGAATGGTGCTGTAGGTCTACTGAACAGTGCTGGGCTGTAGGTCTACTGAATGGTAATGGGCTGTAGGTCTACTGAATGGCGCTGGGATGTAGGTCTACTGAATGGTGCTGTAGGTCTACTAAATGGTGCTGTAGGTCTACTGAATGGTGCTGTAGGTCTACTGAACAGTGCTGGGCTGTAGGTCTACTGAATGGTAATGGACTGTAGGTCTACTGAATGGCGCTGGGATGTAGGTCTACTGAATGGTGCTGTAGGTCTACTGAATGGTGCTGTAGGTCTACTGAATGGTTCTGTAGGTCTACTGAATGGTGCTGGGCTGTAGGTCTACCGAATTGTGCTGGGCTGTAGGTCTACTGAACGGTGCTGGGCTGTAGGTCTACTGAACGGTTCTGTAGGTCTACTAAATGGCGTTGTAGGTCTACTGAACGGTGCTGGGCTGTAGGTCTACTGAACGGGGCTGGGCTGTAGGTCTACCGAATGGTGCTGGGCTGTAGGTCTACTGAACGGTGCTGGGCTGTAGGTCTACTGAACGGTGCTGTGCTGTAGGTCTACTGAACGGTGCTGGGCTGTAGGTCTACTGAACGGTGCTGGGCTGTAGGTCTACTGAATGGTGCTGGGATGTAGGTCTACTGAACGGTGCTGGGGTGTAGGTCTACTGAATGGTGCTGGGCTGTAGGTCTACTGAACAGGGCTGGGCTGTAGGTCTACTGAATGGTGCTGGGCTGTAGGTCTACCGAATGGTGCTGGGCTGTAGGTCTACTGAACGGTGCTGGGCTGTAGGTCTACTGAACGGTTCTGTAGGTCTACTGAATGGCGTTGTAGGTCTACTGAACGGTGCTGGGCTGTAGGTCTACTGAACGGGGCTGGGCTGTAGGTCTACCGAATGGTGCTGGGCTGTAGGTCTACTGAACGGTGCTGGGCACAGGTCTACTGAACGGTGCTGTGCTGTAGGTCTACTGAACGGTGCTGGGCTGTAGGTCTACTGAACGGTGCTGGGCTGTAGGTCTACTGAATGGTGCTGAGCTGTAGGTCTACCGAATGGTGCTGGGCTGTAGGTCTACTGAATGGTGCTGGGCTGTAGGTCTCCTGAATGGTGCTGGGCTGTAGGTCTCCTGAATGGTGCTGGGCTGTAGGTCTACTGAACGGTGCTGGGCTGTAGGTCTACTGAATGGTGCTGGGCTGTAGGTCTACCGAATTGTGCTGGGCTGTAGGTCTACAGAATGGTGCTGGGCTGTAGGTCTACTGAATGGTACTGTGCTGTAGGTCTACTGAATGGTGCTGGGCTGTAGGTCTACTGAATGGTGCTGGGCTGTAGGTCTACTGAACGGTGCTGGGCTGTAGGTCTACTGAATGGCGATGTAGTTCTACTGAACGGCGCTGGGCTGTAGGTCTACTGAATGGTGCTGGGCTGTAGGTCTACTGAATGGCGCTTGGATGTAGGTCTACTGAACGGTGCTGGGCTGTAGGTCTACTGAACGGTGCTGGGCTGTAGGTCTACTGAACGGTGCTGGGCTGTAGGTCTACTGAATGGCGCTGTAGGTCTACTGAATGGCGCTGAAGGTCTACTGAATGGGTCTGTAGGTCTACTGAATGGGGCTGTAGGTCTACTGAATGGCGCTTGGCTGTAGGTCTACTGAATGGTGCTGGGCTGTAGGTCTACTGAATGGTGCTGGGCTGTAGGTCTCCTGAATGGTGCTGGGCTGTAGGTCTACTGAATGGCGCTCTAGGTCTACTGAATGGTGCTGGGCTGTAGGTCTACTGAATGGCGCTTGGCTGTAGGTCTACTGAATGGTGCTGGGCTGTAGGTCTACTGAATGGTGCTGGGCTATTATTGTCAAATCGGTTGATATTTGACGAGTTGAGGTTGACATTGTAGTAATCCCTTTTAGATAACAAGACTCCTCGATCTAACTAATGCACATCTGTGGTATCCCTGTCCTACCTGGCGGATTGTAAAGTAGGTTTGTTTTCTCGACAGTAAGTTAACAGAGTGTGTCTCTATGTGGTCTTTCAGGTGTTCCAGGGGTGTGGTCAGCCCAAGCCGTCTGGGATGGGCAGCAGCAGATCAGCCAGGGGGATCTCTGATGTCTTCAACGCCCGATTCAGACCCTACAGCCCAGAGGAGAGACCCACCACGGCCGCTGGCACCAGCCTGGACAGACTGGTAAGAGATGAGGACAGGGAGGAGGACAGACTGGTAAGAGAGGAGGACAGGGAGGAGGACAGACTGGTAAGAGAGGAGGACAGGGAGGAGGACAGACTGGTAAGAGAGGAGGACAGGGATGAGGACAGACTGGTAAGAGATGAGGACAGGGAGGAGGACAGACTGGTAAGAGAGGAGGACAGGGAGGAGGACAGACAGGTGGAATAGGAGGACAAGGGGGAGGACAGACTGGTAAGAGAGGAGGACAGGGAGGAGGACAGACTGGTAAGAGAGGAGGACAGGGAGGAGGACAGACGGGTAAGATAGGAGGACAGGGAGGAGGACAGACTGGTAAGAGATGAGGCCAGGGAGGAGGACAGACTGGTGGGATGGGAGGAGGACAGACTGGTAAGAGAGGAGGACAGGGAGGAGGACAGACTGGTAAGAGGGAAGGACAGGAAGGAGGACAGACTGGTAGGGGGGGCCAGGGAAGAGGACAGACTGGTAAGAGAGGAGGACAGGGAGGAGGACAGACTGGTAAGAGAGGAGGACAGGGAGGAGGACAGACTTGTAAGAGAGGAGGACAGGGAGGAGGACAGACTGGTAAGAGAGGAGGACAGGGAGGAGGACAGACTGGTAAGAGAGGAGGACAGGGAGAAGGACAGACTGGTAAGAGAGGACGACAGACTGGTAAGAGAGGAGGACAGGGAGGAAGGCAGGGAGAAGGACAGACTGGTAAGAGAGGGGGAGAGGGAGGAGGGCAGTGAAGGGATACTCTACTCTAGACATTTCCCCTTACCATGAGTCCTGTATCAGATATCTTTCACCCACCTGATGGTTAAGGTTGGGGGTAGGATAATCTGATCCTAGATCTGTGGTTAGGGTTGGGGGTAGGATAATCTGATCCTAGATCTGTGGTTAGGGTTGGTGGTAGGATAATCTGATCCTAGATCTGTGGTTAGGGTTGGGTGCAGGATAATCTGATCCTAGATCTGTGGTTAGGGGAAGGAGAAGGAAGGGTGGCAGGGAGAGAACCACTCTAGTCTCAGATGTAGACAAGAGACCAGAATCTTCTATATCAGACCAACGTTATAGAAGTCTCTGGAAGTGTGGGATCATACTGTCTACTGAGAGAACCAGCAGAGAGATAGTTGAGATTAAATCACTTTTATGTTATCCCCTGAGTCCTTCCCTGAGTCCAAAATGGCACCCTATTCCCTATATAGTGCACTAGTTTTGATGGCCCTGGTCAAAAGTAGTGCAGAATAAAGGAAATGGGGCTCCATTTGGACCCCAGCCCCTCCTCTCAGTTGAATCCTCAGTTCCATGTTCAGGCCATGGCTCTGTGTTGACTCATACACAGCCTCGGTCTCCCACCATCCTGTCATCTCCCCAGGGGAGAGTGAAGTGTGCAGGGATAAGTGTGCTCTCTCCTCTCAAGCACTCTCTCACTCTACTGTTACCTTGGTGCTCAAACCCTGGAGGGTTTTATGGGAACAGAGAGCTGGTGGTCACACCCTGGAGGGTTTTATGGGAACAAAGACCTGGTGGTCACACCATGGAGGGTTTCATGGGAACAAAGAGCTGGTGGTCACACCCTGGAGGGTTTTATGGGAACAGAGAGCTGGTGGTCACACCCTGGAGGGTTTTATGGGAACAAAGAGCTGGTGGTCACACCCTGGAGGGTTTTATGGGAACAGAGAGCTGGTGGTCACACCATGGAGGGTTTTATGGGAACAGAGAGCTGGTGGTCACACCCTGGAGGGTTTTATGGGAACAAAGACCTGGTGGTCACACCATGGAGGGTTTTATGGGAACAAAGAGCTGGTGGTCACACCCTGGAGGGTTTTATGGGAACAAAGAGCTGGTGGTCACACCATGGAGGGTTTTATGGGAACAAAGAGCAGGTGGTCACACCATGGAGGGTTGTATGGGAACAAAGAGCTCAAGGAAACAACATATGCATGTCAATACATATTTACAACACCCAATTTTCTTTTAAGCAATCCTTGAAAAATCCATACATTTTCCCTCCAGGATGATACATTATCCCTCCAGGATGATACATTATCCCTCCGGATGATACATTACCCTTCCAGGATGTTACATTATCCCTCCCGGATGTTACATTACCCCTCCGGGATGATACATTACCCCTTCGGGATGGTACATCACCCCTCCGGGATGATACATTACCCTTCCGGGATTATACATTACCCCTCCGGGATTATACATTACCGCTCCGGGATGATACAGTACCCCTCCGGGGTGATACATTATCCCTCCGGGATGATACATTATCCCTCCGGGGTGATACATTACCCCTCCGGGATGTTACATTATCCCTCCAGGATGATACATTACCCCTCCAGATTGATACATTAACCCCTCCAGGATAGTACATTAACCCTCCGGGATGATACATTACCCCTCCAGGATGTTACATTACCCCTCCAGGATGATACATTACCCCTCCAGGATGATAAATTACCCCTCCAGGATAGTACATTACCCCTCCGGGATGATACATTACCCCTCCGGGATGTTATATTACCCCTCCAGGATGTTACATTATCCCTCCAGGATGATACAATACCCCTCCAGGATAGTACATTAACCCTCCGGGATGATACATTACCCCTCCAGAATGTTACATTAACCCTCCGGGATGATACATTATCCCCTCCGGGATGATGCATTACCCGTCAGGATGTTACATTATCCCTCCAAGATGATACATTATCACTCCAGGATGGTACATTACCCCTCCAGGATAGTACATTACTCCTCCATGATGATAACACCAGGACATTGTCTTAGAGAAGATGTAGATTGGAAAGATAATTTTAATGTGTTATAATACATAATGATTGAGGCAGGTGTAATAACATGAGTTGAGAGGTGCTTAGACTCCCATAGAGAGAGGAGGGGAATTGAATATCTTGCCAGAACTATTTATCACGTTCTATGGTTGCTATTGGTTTCCAGACTAATGCATGTATTCATAGCCTTCCTTGCTTTGTATCTGTCTCTCTCTGTGTCTCTCTCTGTGTCTCTCTCTGTCTCTCTCTGTGTCTCTCTCTGTGTCTCTCTCTCATCTGCCTCTCTATTAAATCCCTCTCTTCTCTGTTTCTCTGCTGCTCCCAGAGGACAGTGTGGAGGACAATGCAACACAGCGTAAGCCTTCCTTCCAATCTGCCTCTTATCTCATCTCATCTGTCTGGTGGATCTGTCCTCTTCCTACTTGTCAACATTACTCTCAGAGAGATTGATATCTGTAGTGTCTGATGCTGCTACAGGAGGCTGTAGTCTAGATGCATAGCTGTAGTGTCTGATACTGCTACAGGAGGCTGTAGTCTAGATGCATAGCTGTAGTGTCTGATGTGGCTACAGGAGGCTGTAGTCTAGCTGAAGTGTCTGATGCTGCTACAGGAGGCTGTAGTCTAG
The DNA here is from genome assembly GCF_002021735.2 of Oncorhynchus kisutch. NCBI lineage: Eukaryota > Metazoa > Chordata > Actinopteri > Salmoniformes > Salmonidae > Oncorhynchus > Oncorhynchus kisutch. The sequence continues at coordinate 193,377 of NW_022262672.1, read as the reverse complement.
CTGAAGTGTCTGATGCTGCTACAGGAGGCTATAGTCTAGCTGTAGTGTCTGATGCTGCTACAGGAGGCTGTAGTCTAGCTGTAGTGTCTGATGCTGCTACAGGAGGCTGTAGTCTAGATGCATAGCTGTAGTGTCTGATGCTGCTACAGGAGGCTGTAGTCTAGATGCATAGCTGTAGTGTCTGATGTGGCTACAGGAGGCTGTAGTCTAGCTGAAGTGTCTGATGTGGCTACAGGAGGCTGTAGTCTAGCTGAAGTGTCTGATGCTGCTACAGGAGGCTGTAGTCTAGCTTTAGTGTCTGATGCTGCTACAGGAGGCTGTAGTCTAGATGCATAGCTGTAGTGTCTGATGCTGCTACAGGAGGCTGTAGTCTAGATGCATAGCTGTAGTGTCTGATACTGCTACAGGAGGCTGTAGTCTAGATGCATAGCTGTAGTGTCTGATGTGGCTACAGGAGGCTGTAGTCTAGCTGAAGTGTCTGATGCTGCTACAGGAGGCTGTAGTCTAGCTGTAGTGTCTGATGCTGCTACAGGAGGCTGTAGTCTAGATGCATAGCTGTAGTGTCTGATGCTGCTACAGGAGGCTGTAGTCTAGATGCATAGCTGTAGTGTCTGATGCTGCTACAGGAGGCTGTAGTCTAGCTGTAGTGTCTGATGCTGCTACAGGAGGCTGTAGTCTAGCTGTAGTGTCTGATGCTGCTACAGGAGGCTGTAGTGTCTGATGCTGCTACAGGAGGATGTATAGCTGAAGTGTCTGATGCTGCTACAGGAGGCTGTAGTCTAGATGCATAGCTGTAGTGTCTGATGCTGCTACAGGAGGCTGTAGTCTAGATGTATAGCTGTAGTTTGTGATGCTGCTACAGGAGGCTGTAGTCTAGCTGTAGTTTCTGATGCTGCTACAGGAGGCTGTAGTTTACCTGAAGTGTCTGATGCTACTACAGGAGGCTGTAGTCTAGCTGTACTGCTGTAGTGTCTGATACTGCTACAGGAGGCTGTAGTCTAGCTGTACTGCTGTAGTGTCTGATACTGCTACAGGAGGCTGTAGTCTAGCTGTACTGCTGTAGTGTGTGATGCTGCTACAGGAGGATGTAGTCTAGATGTATAGCTGTAGTGTCTGATGCTACTACAGGAGGCTGTAGTCTAGCTGTACTGCTGTAGTGTCTGATACTGCTACAGGAGGCTGTAGTCTAGCTGTACTGCTGTAGTGTCTGATACTGCTACATTAGGATGTAGTCTAGATGTATAGCTGTAGTGTCTGATACTGCTACAGGAGGCTGTAGTCTAGCTGAAGTGTCTGATGCTACTACAGGAGGATGTAGTCTAGATGTATAGCTGTAGTGTCTGATGCTACTACAGGAGGCTGTAGTTTAGCTGAAGTGTCTGATGCTACTACAGGAGGATGTAGTCTAGATGTATAGCTGTAGTGTCTGATACTGCTACAGGAGGCTGTAGTTTAGCTGAAGTGTCTGATGCTACTACAGGAGGCTGTAGTCTAGCTGTACTGCTGTAGTGTCTGATGCTGCTACAGGAAGCTGTAGTCTAGCTGTACTGCTGTAGTGTGTGATGCTGCTACAGGAGGCTGTAGTCTAGCTGTACTGCTGTAGTGTGTGATACTGCTACAGGAGGCTGTAGTCTAGCTGTACTGCTGTAGTGTGTGATGCTGCTAGGTATTATATATTGTATTTTATGTACTCAAATATACATGTTGTTATTGTCAGCTATTATATATTTTATGTACTCATATATTTTGTATTTTATCTTACATTTACATTAGTCATCTAACAGACTCCCATCTAGAGAGACCCACATAACCATTTACATTAGTCATCTAATAGACTCCCATCTAGAGAGACCCACATAACCATTTACATTAGTCATCTAACAGACTCCCATCTAGAGAGACCCACATAACCATTTACATTAGTCATCTAACAGACTCCCATCTAGAGAGACCCACAGAACCACTTACATTAGTCATCTAACAGACTCCCATCTAGAGAGACCCACATAACCATTTACATTAGTCATCTAACAGACTCCCATCTAGAGAGACCCACATAACCATTTACATTAGTCATCTAACAGACTCCCATCTAGAGAGACCCACAGAACCATTTACATGAGTCATCTAACAGACTCCCATCTAGAGAGACCCACATAACCATTTACATTAGTCATCTAACAGACTCCCATCTAGAGAGACCCCCATACCATTTACATTAGTCATCTAACAGACTCCCATCTAGAGAGACCCAAGGAACCACCCAGGGTCAACACCCTGCCCCAGTGCACCGCGAATCCCCCACAATTCCCTGAGAGCGGCACCTCAACCATCTGAAACCCGCCCCCCCCCCATCCCTGAACATATGTAATGAATAATAAAATATTAATAATTCCATTCCGCACCCCCAAGACGGATTACTGCGCACCATACAGTGCCAGTCAAAAGTTTGGACACATCTGCGTGAATCAGGCCTTCGTGGCCGAATGTCTGCAAAGAAACCACTACTACAGGAAACCAATAATAAGAAGAGACTTACTTGGGCCAAGAAACACAAGCAATGGAAATTAGACCGGTGGAAATCTGTCCTTAGAGCCAAATTTGCCATTTTATGAGATGCAGAGTAGGTGAACGGATAAGCTCCGCATCTGTGGTTCCGACCGCGAAGCATGGAGGAGGAGGTGTGATGGTGTAGGGGTGCTTTGCTGGTAACACTGTCAGTGGTTTATTTAGAATTCAAGGCACACTTAACCAGCATGGCTACCACAGCATTCTGCAGCGATATGCCATCCCATCTGGTTTGTGCCTCGTGGGACTTTCATTTGTTTTTCAACAGGACAATGACCCACCACACCTCCAGGTTGTATCAGGGCTATTTGACCAATAAGAAGAGTGATGGAGTGCTGCATCAGATAACCTGGCCTCTACAATCACCCAAGATGGATTGGGATGAGTTGGACTGCAGGGTGAAGGAAAAGCAGCCAACAAGTGCTCAGCATATGTGGGAACTCCTTCAAGACTGTTGGAAAAGCATTCCAGGTGAAGCTGGTTGAGAGAATGCCAAGAGTGCTCAAAGCTGCCATCAAGGCAAAGGGTGGCTACTTTGAAGAATCTCGAATATAAGATATATTTTGATTTGTTTAAGACATTTTTCTGGTGACTACATAATTCCATATGTGTTATTTCATAGTTTTGATGTCTTCACTACTATTCTACAATGTAGAAAAACCCTTGAATGCGTAGGTGTTGTAAAACTTTTGACTGTTACTGTACATGATGTATGCTGGTGGCCAATCCTCAAAGGCTTTAGTTTTTGACAAACCCTTACCCAAGGTAGAACAAAACACCACCATGTTGTTTCGCATCTCGAATTTATGAAACGTGCAGAATAATGCCAGGCTGGGTGGGGGCTGGAGGGGGGTGCGTGGGGGAGGGCACATAAGCTCGTGTAACCCAACATTGCAAGCTCTAATATTGGTGGAAACAGAGACCTTTAAACACAGAGATACAACAGATGGCTACAGAGACCTTTAAACACAGAGATACCTTTAAACACAGAGACACAACAGATGGAAACAGAGACCTTTAAACACAGAGATACAACAGGTGGAAACAGAGACCTTTAAACACAGAGACACAACAGATGGAAACAGAGACCTTTAAACACAGAGATACAACAGGTGGAAACAGAGACCTATAAACACAGAGACACAACAGATGGAAACAGAGACCTTTAAACACAGAGATACCTTTAAACACATAGATACAACAGATGGAAACAGAGACCTATAAACACAGAGATACAACAGGTGGAAACAGAGACATATAAACACAGAGATACCTTTAAACACATAGATACCTATAAACACAGAGACCTTTAAACACAGAGACACAACAGGTGGAAACAGAGACCTTTAAACACAGAGATACAACAGGTGGAAACAGAGACCTATAAACACAGAGATACAACAGGTGGAAACAGAGACATATAAACACAGAGACACAACAGGTGGAAACAGAGACCTTTAAACACAGAGATACCTATAAACACAGAGACCTTTAAACACAGAGATACAACAGGTGGAAACAGAGACCTTTAAACACAGAGATACAACAGGTGGAAACAGAGACCTATAAACACAGAGATACAACAGGTGGAAACAGAGACCTTTAAACACAGAGATACCTATAAACACAGAGACACAACAGATGGAAACAGAGACCTATAAACACAGAGATACAACAGGTGGAAACAGAGACCTTTAAACACAGAGATACCTATAAACACAGAGACACAACAGATGGAAACAGAGACCTTTAAACACAGAGATACCTATAAACACAGAGATACCTTTAAACACAGAGATACAACAGGTGGAAACAGAGACCTATAAACACAGAGACACAACAGATGGAAACAGAGACCTTTAAAAACAGAGATACAACAGATGGAAACAGAGACCTTTAAACACAGAGATACCTATAAACACAGAGACACAACAGGTGGAAACAGAGACCTTTAAACACAGAGATACCTATAAACACAGAGATACCTTTAAACACAGAGATACAACAGGTGGAAACAGAGACCTATAAACACAGAGACACAACAGATGGAAACAGAGACCTTTAAACACAGAGATACAACAGGTGGAAACAGAGACCTTTAAACACAGAGATAACTATAAACACAGAGACACAACAGGTGGAAACAGAGACCTTTAAACACAGAGATACCTATAAACACAGAGACACAACAGGTGGAAACTTCCATTTTTGATGGAAGTTTGACGTTTTGGTCGCTGATTATGATAGAACTGCCCAGGTCAGATGTGTTCTCATTCAGTGCTGATTATGATAGAACTGCCCAGGTCAGATGTGTTCTCATTCAGTGCTGATTATGATAGAACTGCCCAGGTCAGATGTGTTCTCATTCAGTGCTGATTATGATAGAACTGCCCAGGTCAGATGTGTTCTCATTCAGTGCTGATTATGATAGAACTGCCCAGGTCAGATGTGTTCTCATTCAGTGCTGTATGGTCAGATGTGTTCTCATTCAGTGCTGCCTGTTCTCATTCAGTCCTGCCTGACAACAATACACACAGTTGAACGTTTGTAATCTGCCCTAATGAAAACCAGTGAGCTCAGACATCCACATGAAACATGTGGGGGTCGAATGTTCCTTGAACGGTTTTGTATCTCTCCACAGATTTTAATCAGGGGGTCTCCACAGATTTTAATCAGGGGGTCTCCACAGATTTTAATCAGGGGGTCTCCACAGATTTTAATCAGGGGGTCTCCACAGATTTTAATCAGGGGGTCTCCACAGATTTTAATCAGGGGGTCTCCACAGATTTTAATCAGGGGGTCTCCACAGATTTTAATCAGGGGGTCTCCACAGATTTTAATCAGGGTGTCTCCACAGATTTTAATCAGGGGGTCTCCACAGATTTTAATCAGGGGGTCTCCACAGATTTTAATCAGGGGGTCTCCACAGATTTTAATCAGGGGGCCACCACATATTTTTGTTCGGGGGCCATTTTGTTCGGGGGAATTTGCCAAATCCAAAATGACATCCAAAATATTACCATTGGGCTCTGGTCAAAGTAGTGCACTATATAGGGAATATGGTTCCATTTGGGACACAGGGATATTCTCCCAGAGCCTGAGTAACAGTGTGGATCAGGGGACAGAGTCAGTCAGGTAATGAGACTAACTCCTGAGTTACTCTGTTCTACCATGCTAAGTATGCTGTGGTATGTTCCGTTTCTATGACGACAGGTTGAATGGTAGATTGATGTATATGGTAATTCAACCGCCCTTAATATTCAGTACATCTTGGTGAATGAATCTTCCCTAATTGACCTGTGCTCCTCCCTCTTCCTGAACTCACATCTCTACTCTAGGGAGCAGGGTTTCTCTCTCTCTCTCTCTCTCTCTCTCTCTCTCTCTCTCTCTCTCTCTCTCTCTCTCTCTCTCTCTCTCTCTCTGTCACTCTCTCTCTGTCTCTCTGTCACTCACTCACTCACTCACTCACTCACTCACTCACTCACTCACTCACTCACTCACTCACTCACTCACTCACTCACTCACTCACTCACTCACTCACAGTATAGACAGTGTACTGAACCAAGAGTCTTTAAAAGGTGGGTGGGGGGGTCTCAAACGGCAACCTACATAGCCCCCATAGAGCTCTGGTTAAAAGTAGTGGTCTTTATAGGGAGTAGGGTTCCACGTGGGACCTGGGACAGTGGCTGTGCGCTCTGTGCCGGGGCCAAATGAGAGTTCTTCGGAGTGTGAAATGGTCTGGTGACATAATCCTCTCTGAGCCTGAGGTGAACGGAGAGATTCTGTCTCGTCCAATACACAGTGATCCTGCCTTTCAGCTTGTGACCAGGGTTAAGGCTCTCTGAGTAGTTGTGATGATAGATAGATGTGTCTTATACTGTAAAACTGCACCTCGTTATTGTTCTACCTGTTTCGTGAATGAAATAACCCTCCTCCCACACAGAGAGTAATTATGATATTACCTGGTTTAATAATCATTCTGGTCTAATTCAGCTGTTTCCAAAGGCCTGCTTCCTTTATCACAGTTACACACTTTCTACCATTTGGTGTCATGAATTAATAAAGGGCTTCTGAGCATCAATATTCACAACCCCCCCCCCCCCCCCCCCCCCCCCCCTCTCTCTCTCTTTTCATGGGAAACCATCTCTCTCTCTCTCTCTCTCTCTCTCTCTCTCTCTCTCTCTCTCTCTCCTCTCTCTCTCTCTCTCTCTTTCTTCATGGTAAAACATCTCTCTCTCTCTCTCGCTCTCTCTCTCTCTCTCTCTCTGTCTCTCTCTCTCTTCTCTCTCTCGGGTCTCTCTCTCTCTCTCTGCGTCTCTCTCCCCGATTACTCTCCCATTAAACCAGAATATCCCCTACCAATACTCTCCCATTAAACCAGAACATCCCCTACCAGTACTCTCCCATTAAACCAGAACATCCCCTACCAATACTCTCCCATTAAACCTCAGAACATCCCCTCAGAGAGAGAGAGAGAGAGAGAGAGAGACGGCAAAAGAGAGAAGAGAGAAGAGAGATAGAGCGAGAGAGACAGAGAGAGAGAGAGGAGAGAGAGAAAGAGAGATAGAGAGAAAGAAAGAGAGATAGAGAGAAAGAGAGATAGAGCGAGAGAGAGAGAGAGAGAGAGAGAGAGAGAGAGAGAGAGAGAGAGAGAGAAGCAGAGAGAGAGAGCGATGGAGAAAGAGAGAGAGAGCGAGCAACAACAGACCAAACCTCTGTATGAGTTTCTATGTGATATAAAAGCCTGTCGGGTGTTTGTGCAACATGACTGGTGATAAACCATGTTGGATGGCAGCGGTGTTCTGCTCTGCAGTGAGATTAGGGTTGTGTTGACCCTCTGAGAATACATTTCCCTATTTCATGGACAACAGTTTGTCAGCTGGTGCCGATGCTCATCACTGAAGAGGTCGGCAACCACCGACCAGAGGAAAGATGACAAATTAGAAATTAGTTTATATTATTGTGTTTGGTTCATTGAATATACTTTATGAACTAACAGTGGACTGAGTTGTTTCCACATTGGGGACTGGTCACATTAAGGACACAGTGGACTGAGTTGTTTCCACATTGGGGACTGGTCACATTAAGGACACAGTGGACTGAGTTGTTTCCACATTGGGGACTGGTCACATTAGACAGTGGACTGAGTTGTTTCCACATTGGGGACTGGTCACTTTATGAACTAACAGTGGACTGAGTTGTTTCCACATTGGGGACTGGTCACTTTATGAACTAACAGTGGACTGAGTTGTTTCCACATTGGGGACTGGTCACTTTATGAACTAACAGTGGACTGAGTTGTTTCCACATTGGGACTGGTCACTTTATGAACTAACAGTGGACTGAGTTGTTTCCACATTGGGGACTGGTCACTTTATGAACTAACAGTGGACTGAGTTGTTTCCACATTGGGGACTGGTCACTTTATGAACTAACAGTGGACTGAGTTGTTTCCACATTGGGGACTGGTCACTTTATGAACTAACAGTGGACTGAGTTGTTTCCACATTGGGGACTGGTCACATTAGACACAGTGGACTGAGTTGTTTCCACATTGGGGACTGGTCACATTAGACACAGTGGACTGAGTTGTTTCCACATTGGGGACTGGTCACATTAAGGACACAGTGGACTGAGTTGTTTCCACATTGGGGACTGGTCACATTAAGGACACAGTGGACTGAGTTGTTTCCACATTGGGGACTGGTCACATTAGACAGTGGACTGAGTTGTTTCCACATTGGGGACTGGTCACTTTATGAACTAACAGTGGACTGAGTTGTTTCCACATTGGGGACTGGTCACTTTATGAACTAACAGTGGACTGAGTTGTTTCCACATTGGGGACTGGTCACTTTATGAACTAACAGTGGACTGAGTTGTTTCCACATTGGGGACTGGTCACTTTATGAACTAACAGTGGACTGAGTTGTTTCCACATTGGGGACTGGTCACTTTATGAACTAACAGTGGACTGAGTTGTTTTCACATTGGGGACTGGTCACTTTATGAACTAACAGTGGACTGAGTTGTTTCCACATTGGGGACTGGTCACATTAGACACAGTAACTGAGTTGTTTCCACATTGGGGACTGGTCACATTAGACACAGTAACTGAGTTGTTTCCACATTGGGGACTGGTCACATTAGACACAGTGGACTGAGTTGTTTCCACATTGGGGACTGGTCACATTAGACACAGTGGACTGAGTTGTTTCCACATTGGGGACTGGTCACATTAGACACAGTAACTGAGTTGTTTCCACATTGGGGACTGGTCACATTAGACACAGTGGACTGAGTTGTTTCCACATTGGGGACTGGTCACATTAGACACAGTAACTGAGTTGTTTCCACATTGGGGACTGGTCACATTAGACACAGTGGACTGAGTTGTTTCCACATTGGGGACTGGTCACATTAGACACAGTAACTGAGTTGTTTCCACATTGGGGACTGGTCACATTAGACACAGTGGACTGAGTTGTTTCCACATTGGGGACTGGTCACATTAAGGACACAGTGGACTGAGTTGTTTCCACATTGGGGACTGGTCACATTAGACACAGTGGACTGAGTTGTTTCCACATTGGGGACTGGTCACATTAAGGACACAGTGGACTGAGTTGTTTTCACATTGGGGACTGGTCACATTAGACAGTAACTGAGTTGTTTTCACATTGGGGACTGGTCACATTAAGGACACAGTAACTGAGTTGTTTCCACATTGGGGACTGGTCACATTAGACACAGTAACTGAGTTGTTTCCACATTGGGGACTGGTCACATTAAGGACACAGTAACTGAGTTGTTTCCACATTGGGGACTGGTCACATTAGACACAGTGGACTGAGTTGTTTCCACATTGGGGACTGGTCACATTAGACACAGTGGACTGAGTTGTTTCCACATTGGGGACTGGTCACATTAAGGACACAGTGGACTGAGTTGTTTCCACATTGGGGACTGGTCACATTAGACACAGTGGACTGAGTTGTTTCCACATTGGGGACTGGTCACATTAAGGACACAGTGGACTGAGTTGTTTTCACATTGGGGACTGGTCACATTAAGGACACAGTGGACTGAGTTGTTTCCACATTGGGGACTGGTCACATTAAGGACACAGTGGACTGAGTTGTTTTCACATTGGGGACTGGTCACATTAGACAGTAACTGAGTTGTTTTCACATTGGGGACTGGTCACATTAAGGACACAGTAACTGAGTTGTTTCCACATTGGGGACTGGTCACATTAGACACAGTAACTGAGTTGTTTCCACATTGGGGACTGGTCACATTAAGGACACAGTAACTGAGTTGTTTTCACATTGGGGACTGGTCACATTAGACAGTAACTGAGTTGTTTTCACATTGGGGACTGGTCACATTAAGGACACAGTAACTGAGTTGTTTTCACATTGGGGACTGGTCACATTAGACAGTAACTGAGTTGTTTTCACATTGGGGACTGGTCACATTAGACACAGTAACTGAGTTGTTTCCACATTGGGGACTGGTCACATTAGACAGTAACTGAGTTGTTTCCACATTGGGGACTGGTCACATTAGACACAGTAACTGAGTTGTTTCCACATTGGGGACTGGTCACATTAAGGACACAGTAACTGAGTTGTTTTCACATTGGGGACTGGTCACATTAGACACAGTAACTGAGTTGTTTCCACATTGGGGACTGGTCACATTAAGGACACAGTAACTGAGTTGTTTCCACATTGGGGACTGGTCACATTAGACACAGTAACTGAGTTGTTTCCACATTGGGGACTGGTCACATTAAGGACACAGTAACTGAGTTGTTTCCACATTGGGGACTGGTCACATTAAGGACACAGTAACTGAGTTGTTTCCACATTGGGGACTGGTCACATTAGACACAGTAACTGAGTTGTTTTCACATTGGGGACTGGTCACATTAGACACAGTAACTGAGTTGTTTCCACATTGGGGACTGGTCACATTAGACACAGTAACTGAGTTGTTTCCACATTGGGGACTGGTCACATTAAGGACACAGTGGACTGAGTTGTTTTCACATTGGGGACTGGTCACATTAAGGACACAGTAACTGAGTTGTTTCCACATTGGGGACTGGTCACATTAGACACAGTAACTGAGTTGTTTCCACATTGGGGACTGGTCACATTAAGGACACAGTAACTGAGTTGTTTTCACATTGGGGACTGGTCACATTAAGGACACAGTAACTGAGTTGTTTCCACATTGGGGACTGGTCACATTAAGGACACAGTAACTGAGTTGTTTCCACATTGGGGACTGGTCACATTAAGGACACAGTAACTGAGTTGTTTTCACATTGGGGACTGGTCACATTAGACACAGTAACTGAGTTGTTTTCACATTGGGGACTGGTCACATTAAGGACACAGTGGACTGAGTTGTTTTCACATTGGGGACTGGTCACATTAGACACACTGGACTGAGTTGTTTCCACATTGGGGACTGGTCACATTAAGGACACAGTAACTGAGTTGTTTTCACATTGGGGACTGGTCACATTAGACACAGTAACTGAGTTGTTTTCACATTGGGGACTGGTCACATTAAGGACACAGTGGACTGAGTTGTTTTCACATTGGGGACTGGTCACATTAAGGACACAGTAACTGAGTTGTTTTCACATTGGGGACTGGTCACATTAGACACAGTAACTGAGTTGTTTTCACATTGGGGACTGGTCACATTAGACACAGTGGACTGAGTTGTTTCCACATTGGGGACTGGTCACATTAGACACAGTGGACTGAGTTGTTTCCACATTGGGGACTGGTCACATTAGACACAGTAACTGAGTTGTTTCCACATTGGGGACTGGTCACATTAGACACAGTAACTGAGTTGTTTCCACATTGGGGACTGGTCACATTAAGGACACAGTAACTGAGTTGTTTTCACATTGGGGACTGGTCACATTAGACAGTAACTGAGTTGTTTTCACATTGGGGACTGGTCACATTAGACAGTAACTGAGTTGTTTTCACATTGGGGACTGGTCACATTAGACACAGTAACTGAGTTGTTTCCACATTGGGGACTGGTCACATTAGACACAGTAACTGAGTTGTTTCCACATTGGGGACTGGTCACATTAAGGACACAGTAACTGAGTTGTTTTCACATTGGGGACTGGTCACATTAGACAGTAACTGAGTTGTTTCCACATTGGGGACTGGTCACATTAGACACAGTAACTGAGTTGTTTTCACATTGGGGACTGGTCACATTAAGGACACAGTAACGGAGTTGTTTCCACATTGGGGACTGGTCACATTAGACACAGTAACTGAGTTGTTTTCACATTGGGGACTGGTCACATTAGACACAGTAACTGAGTTGTTTTCACATTGGGGACTGGTCACATTAAGGACACAGTAACTGAGTTGTTTTCACATTGGGGACTGGTCACATTAGACACAATAACTGAGTTGTTTTCACATTGGGGACTGGTCACATTAGACACAGTAACTGAGTTGTTTTCACATTGGGGACTGGTCACATTAGACACAGTAACTGAGTTGTTTTCACATTGGGGACTGGTCACATTAGACACAGTAACTGAGTTGTTTCCACATTGGGGACTGGTCACATTAAGGACACAGTAACTGAGTTGTTTTCACATTGGGGACTGGTCACATTAGACACAGTAACTGAGTTGTTTCCACATTGGGGACTGGTCACATTAAGGACACAGTAACTGAGTTGTTTTCACATTGGGGACTGGTCACATTAGACAGTAACTGAGTTGTTTTCACATTGGGGACTGGTCACATTAGACACAGTAACTGAGTTGTTTCCACATTGGGGACTGGTCACATTAAGGACACAGTAACTGAGTTGTTTTCACATTGGGGACTGGTCACATTAGACACAGTAACTGAGTTGTTTCCACATTGGGGACTGGTCACATTAAGGACACAGTAACTGAGTTGTTTTCACATTGGGGACTGGTCACATTAGACACAGTAACTGAGTTGTTTTCACATTGGGGACTGGTCACATTAAGGACACAGTAACGGAGTTGTTTCCACATTGGTGACTGGTCACATTAGACACAGTAACTGAGTTGTTTTCACATTGGGGACTGGTCACATTAGACACAGTAACTGAGTTGTTTTCACATTGGGGACTGGTCACATTAAGGACACAGTAACTGAGTTGTTTTCACATTGGGGACTGGTCACATTAGACACAATAACTGAGTTGTTTTCACATTGGGGACTGGTCACATTAGACACAGTAACTGAGTTGTTTTCACATTGGGGACTGGTCACATTAGACACAGTAACTGAGTTGTTTTCACATTGGGGACTGGTCACATTAAGGACACAGTAACTGAGTTGTTTCCACATTGGGGACTGGTCACATTAGACACAGTAACTGAGTTGTTCTTGTCCTGAGTTGAAGCCCTGTCAGACTGCTGTCTGTGGAGACAGTGAAGCACTGTCAGACTGCTGTCTGTGGAGACAGTGAAGCCCTGTCAGTCTGCTGTCTGTGGAGACAGTGAAGCCCTGTCAGACTGCTGTCTGTGGAGACAGTGAAGCCCTGTCAGACTGCTGTCTGTGGAGACAGTGAAGCCCTGTCAGACTGCTGTCTGTGGAGACAGTGAAGCCCTGTCAGTCTGCTGTCTGTGGAGACAGTGAAGCCCTGTCAGTCTGCTGTCTGTGGAGACAGTGAAGCCCTGTCAGTCTGCTGTCTGTGGAGACAGTGAAGCCCTGTCAGACTGCTGTCTGTGGAGACAGTTAAGCCCTGTCAGTCTGCTGTCTGTGGAGACAGTGAAGCCCTGTCAGACTGCTGTCTGTGGAGACAGTGAAGCCCTGTCAGACTGCTGTCTGTGGAGACAGTGAAGCCCTGTCAGACTGCTGTCTGTGGAGACAGTGAAGCCCTGTCAGACTGCTGTCTGTGGAGACAGTGAAGCCCTATCAGTCTGCTGTCTGTGGAGACAGTGAAGCTCTGTCAGACTGCTGTCTGTGGAGACAGTGAAGCCCTGTCAGACTGCTGTCTGTGGAGACAGTGAAGCCCTGTCAGACTGCTGTCTGTGGAGACAGTGAAGCCCTGTCAGACTGCTGTCTGTGGAGACAGTGAAGCCCTGTCAGACTGCTGTCTGTGGAGACAGTGAAGCCCTGTCAGTCTGCTGTCTGTGGAGACAGTGAAGCCCTGTCAGACTGCTGTCTGTGGAGACAGTGAAGCCCTGTCAGTCTGCTGTCTGTGGAGACAGTGAAGCCCTGTCAGACTGCTGTCTGTGGAGACATTGAAGCCCTGTCAGACTGCTGTCTGTGGAGACAGTGAAGCCCTGTCAGACTGCTGTCTGTGGAGACAGTGAAGCCCTGTCAGACTGCTGTCTGTGGAGACAGTGAAGCCCTGTCAGACTGCTGTCTGTGGAGACAGTGAAGCCCTGTCAGACTGCTGTCTGTGGAGACAGTGAAGCCCTGTCAGTCTGCTGTCTGTGGAGACAGTGAAGCCCTGTCAGACTGCTGTCTGTGGAGACAGTGAAGCCCTGTCAGACTGCTGTCTGTGGAGACAGTGAAGCCCTGTCAGACTGCTGTCTGTGGAGACAGTGAAGCCCTGTCAGTCTGCTGTCTGTGGAGACAGTGAAGCCCTGTCAGACTGCTGTCTGTGGAGACAGGGAAGCCCTGTCAGACTGCTGTCTGTGGAGACAGTGAAGCCCTGTCAGTCTGCTGTCTGTGGAGACAGTGAAGCCCTGTCAGTCTGCTGTCTGTGGAGACAGTGAAGCCCTGTCAGACTGCTGTCTGTGGAGACAGTGAAGCCCTGTCAGACTGCTGTCTGTGGAGACAGTGAGCCCTGTCAGTCTGCTGTCTGTGGAGACAGTGAAGCTCTGTCAGACTGCTGTCTGTGGAGACAGTGAAGCCCTGTCAGACTGCTGTCTGTGGAGACAGTGAAGCCCTGTCAGACTGCTGTCTGTGGAGACAGTGAAGCCCTGTCAGACTGCTGTCTGTGGAGACAGTGAAGCCCTGTCAGACTGCTGTCTGTGGAGACAGTGAAGCCCTGTCAGACTGCTGTCTGCGGAGACAGTGAAGCCCTGTCAGACTGCTGTCTGCGGAGACAGTGAAGCCCTGTCAGACTGCTGTCTGTGGAGACAGTGAAACCCTGTCAGACTGCTGTCTGTGGAGACAGTGAAGCCCTGTCAGACTGCTGTCTGTGGAGACAGTGAGCCCTGTCAGTCTGCTGTCTGTGGAGACAGTGAAGCTCTGTCAGACTGCTGTCTGTGGAGACAGTGAAGCCCTGTCAGACTGCTGTCTGTGGAGACAGTGAAGCCCTGTCAGACTGCTGTCTGTGGAGACAGTGAAGCCCTGTCAGACTGCTGTCTGTGGAGACAGTGAAGCCCTGTCAGACTGCTGTCTGTGGAGACAGTGAAGCCCTGTCAGACTGCTGTCTGCGGAGACAGTGAAGCCCTGTCAGACTGCTGTCTGTGGAGACAGTGAAACCCTGTCAGACTGCTGTCTGTGAAGACAGTGAAGCCCTGTCAGACTGCTGTCTGTGGAGACAGTGAAGCCCTGTCAGACTGCTGTCTGTGGAGACAGTGAAGCCCTGTCAGACTGCTGTCTGTGGAGACAGTGAAGCCCTGTCAGACTGCTGTCTGTGGAGACAGTGAAGCCCTGTCAGACTGCTGTCTGTGGAGACAGTGAAGCCTTGTCAGACTGCTGTCTGTGGAGACAGTGAAGCCCTGTCAGACTGCTGTCTGTGGAGACAGTGAAGCCCTGTCAGACTGCTGTCTGTGGAGACTGTGAAGCCCTGTCAGACTGCTGTCTGTGGAGACAGTGAAGCCCTGTCAGACTGCTGTCTGTGGAGACAGTGAAGCCCTGTCAGACTGCTGTCTGTGGAGACAGTGAAGCCCTGTCAGACTGCTGTCTGTGGAGACAGTGAAGCCCTGTCAGACTGCTGTCTGTGGAGACAGTGAAGCCCTGTCAGACTGCTGTCTGTGGAGACAGTGAAGCCCTGTCAGTCTGCTGTCTGTGGAGACAGTGAAGCCCTGTCAGTCTGCTGTCTGTGGAGACAGTGAAGCCCTGTCAGACTGCTGTCTGTGGAGACAGTGAAGCCCTGTCAGACTGCTGTCTGTGGAGACAGTGAAGCCCTGTCAGTCTGCTGTCTGTGGAGACAGTGAAGCCCTGTCAGTCTGCTGTCTGTGGAGACAGTGAAGCCCTGTCAGTCTGCTGTCTGTGGAGACAGTGAAGCCCTGTCAGACTGCTGTCTGTGGAGACAGTGAAGCCCTGTCAGACTGCTGTCTGTGGAGACAGTGAAGCCCTGTCAGTCTGCTGTCTGTGGAGACAGTGAAGCCCTGTCAGTCTGCTGTCTGTGGAGACAGTGAAACCCTGTCCGACTGCTGTCTGTGGAGACAGTGAAACCAATTAACAGCCATAAGTAGAGTTATGTTTATGTTGATAGTGGATCTGATTGGATTTGAGATGTGTTTTAAGATGCTGTTCAGACGGGCAGATCCCACAGCGCACTATAATCAGAGGCATATCACACTGCGCGAGTGTGTGTGGTTATGTGTCAGGGTGTGTGTGTTTCGCGCTGGGTAATCACCAGCCCAATTAGCTCACACCCCTCCTCCTCACACTGCGAGAGAGAGAGAGAGAGAGAGAGAGAGAGAGAGAGAGAGAGAGAGAGAGAGAGAGAGAGAGAGAGAGAGAGAGAGAGAGAGAGAGAGAAAGAGAAAGAGAAAGAGAGAGACAGAGACATGTGTACTAGTCTGTGGGGTACTAAATGCCAGAACCGGACAAGAACCTGACATCCTCAGCACACAGGGGGACAAACACCTGCCTGGAGGTGACAGCATTCCCTCCCCTATATGCCCCCCTAGGCATAACTATGACAACATAACCAACAGAAACGGGTCACAACTCCTGCAGCTCTGTCGCACGCTGGGTATGTACATAGTCAATGGTAGGCTTCGAGGGGACTCCTATGGTAGGTACAACTATAGCTCATCTCTTAGCAGTAGTACTGTAGACTACTTTATTACTGACCTCAACCCAGAGTCTCTCAGAGCGTTCACAGTCAGCCCTATCAGACCACAGCAAAATCACAGTCTACTTGAACAGAGCAATACTCAATCATGAGATATTAAAGCCAAAAGAACTGAGTAACATTAAGAAATGCTATAGATGGAAGGAAAGTAGTGTGGAAACCTGCCAAAAAACAATTAGGCAACAACAAATTCAATCCCTTTTAGACAACTTCCTGGACAAAACGATGACAAATGGTTTGATGAAAAATGCAAAAGAAAGCCATTTCTTAAAGATATCCATAAAAAGTGTTGTTTAAAGTTTGCCACAAGCCACCTGGGAGACACACCAAGCCACCTGTGGAAGAAGGTGCTCTGGTCAGATGAAACCAAAATTGAACTTTTTGGCAACAATGCAAAATGTTATGTTTGGCATAAAAGCAACACAGCTCATCACCCTGAACACACCATCCCCACTGTCAAACATGGTGGTGGCAGCATCATGGTTTGGGCCTGCTTTTCTTCAACAGGGACAGGGAAGATGGTTAAAATTGATGGGAAGATGGATGGAGCCAAATACAGGACCATTCTGGAAGAAAACCTGATGGAGTCTGCAAAAGACCTGAGACTGGGACGGAGATTTGACCTGACTGATCAATCGAATCTGACCTGAGTTCTATGAGCCCTAGGGAATAAGGTTCCATCTGACCTGAGTCCTATGATCCCTAGAGAATAGGGTTCCATCTGACCTGAGTCCTATGAGCCCTAGAGAATAGGGTTCCATCTGAGTCCTATGAGCCCTAGAGAATAGGGTTCCACCTGACCTGAGTCCTATGAGCCCTAGAGAATAGGGTTCCTTCTGACCTGAGCCCTATGAGCCCTAGAGAATAGGGTTCCTTCTGACCTGAGTCCTATGAGCCCTCGAGAATAAGGTTCCATCTGACCTGAGTCCTATGAGCCCTAGAGAATAGGGTTCCTTCTGACCTGAGCCCTAGGGAATAGGGTTCCTTCTGACCTGAGCTTTAGGGAATAGGGTTCCTTCTGACCTGAGCTTTAGGTAATAGGGTTCCATCTGACCTGAGTCCTATGAGCCCTAGAGAATAGGGTTCCACCTGACCTGAGTCCTATGAGCCCTAGAGAATAGGGTTCCTTCTGACCTGAGCCCTATGAGCCCTAGAGAATAGGGTTCCTTCTGACCTGAGTCATTTGAGCCCTCGAGAATAAGGTTCCATCTGATCTGAGTCCTATGAGCTCTAGAGAATAGGGTTCCATCTGACTTAAGCCCTAGGGAATAGGGTTCCATCTGACCTGAGCCCTAGGGAATAGGGTTCCATCTGAACTGAGCCCTATGAGCCCTAGAGAATAGGGTTCCATCTGACCTGAGTCCTATGAGCCTTAGAGAATAGGGTTCCATCTGACCTGAGTCCTATGAGCCCTAGAGAATAGGGTTCCATCTGAGTCCTATGAACCCTAGAGAATAAGGTTCCATCTGACCTGAGCCCTAGGGAATAGGGTTCCATCTGTCCTGAGCCCTAGGGAATAGGGTTCCATCTGACCTTAGCCCTATGAGCCCTAGAGAATAGGGTTCCATCTGACCTGAGTCCTATGAGCCCTAGAGAATAGGGTTCCATCTGAGTCCTATGAACCCTAGAGAATAGGGTTCCATCTGACCTGAGCCCTAGAGAATAGGGTTCCATCTGAGCCCTAGAGAATAGGGTTCCATCTGAGTCATATGAGCCCTAGAGAGTAGGGTTCCATCTGACCTGAGCCCTATGGAATAGGGTTCCATCTGACCTGAGCCCTAGGGAATAGGGTTCCATCTGAGCCCTATGAGTCCTAGAAAATAGGGTTCCATCTGAGTCCTATGAGCCCTAGGGAATAGGGTTCCATCTGACCTGAGTCCTATGACCCTTAGGGAATAGGGTTCCATCTGATCTGAATCTTATGAGCCCTAGAGAATAGGGGTCCATCTGCAGCAAATCCATTAACATGCTGTAGTTCTAGAAGGCTCTCTGCATGCCTCAATGGTTCAACAGCCATTTGACATTACTTCCAAGAGGGGGATCTCCAAGGGGGATCTGAAATGGGGAAATAGAGGCTTTTTAAACATGCATTCCAAATGGCACCCTCTTCCCTCTGTAGTGCACTTCTTTTAACCAGAGCCGTATAGGGATTAGGGTGCCATTTGGGATGCATAGAACACTCTAATTGGGATGCAGACTAAAGTAGCAACATGCTGGGATATAAAAGACCAAATAGATTGAAATGTGGAAAACAAAAGCGGGGTTGTTTTATTCATTCTTGTTAAATAGTTTCAGACTTGCTGCAGGATTCAAACGGCTCTGTGTTTACTCTGTGAGGCGCTGAACATTAATGTGAAGCAGTGATTCAAATGATGGCTTTTTCTACACACATCAATACAAGGCTTAAGATGTCCCTACACTAGTTCTTCCATACAGATCTCAACAAACCATTTCTGTCTGGACCTCGCTTTGTGCACGAGGGCATTGTCATGCTGAAATAGGAAAGTTTGTTGTGGCAAACTGTTGCCACGAAGTTGGAATGTCATGCTGTAGTATTGAGATTTCCCTTCACTGGAACCCGAACCATGAAAACCAGCCCCAGACCAATATTCCTCCTCCACCAAACTTTACAGTTGGTACTATGCATTGGGGTAGGTAGCGTTCTCCTGACATCCACCACACCCAGATTCGTCCGTCGGACTGCCAGATGGTGAAGTGTGATTCATCCCTCCAGAGAACATGCTTCCACTGCTCCAGAGTCCAATGGCAGTGAGCTTTACACCCCTCCAGCCGACGCTTGGCATTGTGTATGGTGATCTTAGGCTTGTGTGCAGCTGCTCAGCCATGGAAACCCATTTCATGAAGCTCCCGACGAACAGTTCTTGTGCTGACGCAGCTTCCAGAGGCAGTTTGGAACTCGGCGGTCCTGTTCTGTGAGCTTGAGTGGCCTACCACTTTGTGGCTGAGCCGTTGTTGCTCCTAGACGTTTCCACTTCACAATAACAACACAGTTGACCGGGGCAACTCTAGCAGGGCAGAAATTTGACGAATTGACTTGTTTTTAAAGGTGGCGTCCTATGATGTCGGAATAATATAGGTTTCAAAACAGAAATTAAAATGCAACGATCATCCAGAATCACATCTATAGACTGGAGCACTTAAGTTACCGCGGAGGAAAACTAACAGGATTTATCAACAGCACAGAGTCCATTAGAACCAGCCAGGGATACACACTGGAGGAGGAGGAGAAGATGAGAGAAGAGGAGGAGAGGAGAGGGAGAGGAGAGGGAGAGGATGAGAGGAGGAGAGAGGGAGAGGATGAGAGGAGGAGAGGAGGAGAGGGGGAAGATAGGGGGAATTGAGCTGAGAGACTTGTTGGCACTGTGACCATGAAACTGCGTGTTCCCCTCAGGCAGACAACACTGTGAGTCATTAGTAACATCTGCTGTCTCTCACTTTCCCTCTATCTGCTCTCTCTATCTGTCTCTCTCTGTCTCTGTCTCTCTCTCTGTCTCTCTCTCTGTCTCTGTCGATGTCTCTCTCGATAAACCCTCAATAGTAATCACTGTTTGGGTGAATGAGGTTAACTGTTGTACAGCACCAAACTCCCTCAGGGCTGTGAATGAGGTTAGCTGTTGTACAGCACCAAACTCCCTCAGGGCTGTGAATGAGGTTAGCTGTTGTACAGCACCAAACTCCCTCAGGGCTGTGAATGAGGTTAGCTGTTGTACAGCACCAAACTCCCTCAGGGCTTTGAATGAGGTTAACACCTCCCTGACCAAGGCCCTTCTCCCGCGATTGCTCAGTTTGGCCGGGCGGCCAGCTCTAGGAAGTGTCTTGGTGGTTCCAAGCGTCTTCCATTTAAGAATGATGGAGGCCAATGGGTTCTTGGGGACCTTAAATGCTGTAGAAATATTTTGGTACCCTTCCCCAGATCTGTGCCTCGACACAATCCTGTCTCTGAGCTCTACCGACAATTCCTTCGACTTCATGACTTGGTTTTTGCTATGACAGGCACTGTCAACTGTGGGACCTTATATAGACAGGTGTGTGCCTTTCCAAATCACGTCCAATCAATTGAACTTACCACAGGTGGACTCTAATCAAGCTGTAGAAACATCTCAAGGATGATCAATGGAAACAGGATGCACCTGAGCTCAATCTCCAGTCTCATAGAAAAGGGTCTGAATACTTATGTAAATAAGGTATTTCTGTGTTTTGTTTTTGCTTTGTCAGTATGGAGTATTGTGATGTCATTATGGAGTATTGTGATGTCATTGTGGAGTATTGTGATGTCGTTGTGGAGTATTGTGATGTCATTATGGAGTATTGTGATGTCATTATGGAGTATTGTGATGTCATTATGGAGTATTGTGATGTCATTATGGAGTATTGTGATGTCATTATGGAGTATTGTGATGTCATTATGGAGTATTGTGATGTCATTATGGAGTATTGTGATGTCATTATGGAGTATTGTGATGTCATTATGGAGTATTGTGTGTAAATGATGAGAATAAGGCTGTAACGTAACAAAATGTGGGAAAAGTCAAGGAGTCTGAATACTTGCTGAATGCTCTGTGTGTGTCATACATTGGGCCGGAGGTTGGGAAGTGCAGCTCAGCTTCCACCTCATTTTGTGGGCAGTGTGCACATAGCCTGTCTTCGAGAGCCAGGTCTGCATACGGCAGCCTTTCTCAATAGCAAGGCTGTGCTCACTGAGTCTGTACATAGTCAAAGCTTTCCTTCATTTTGGGTCAGCCACAGTGGTCAGGTATTCTGCTACAGTGTACTCTCTGTTTAGGGCCAAATAGGATTCCAGTTTTTCTCTCTCTCTCTCTCGCTCTCTAGACATTTATGTTGTCTATATTTTATGTTGTCTGTCACAGTGAGGTTATATAGCTGAGGGCTATCTGCCTGGATGTTAACACAGTGAGTCAATGCCTTCTTACAGGAGTATAGAGGTAGATCTATGTGTTAGTGTTAAATACAGTCCTACAGTAGTATAGAGGTAGATCTATGTGATATAGAGGTAGATCTATGTGATATAGAGGTAGATCTATGTGTTAGTGTTAAATTCAGTCTTACAGTAGTATAGAGGTAGATCTATGTGATATAGAGGTAGATCTATGTGATACAGAGATAGATCTATGTGATATAGACGTAGATCTATGTGATATAGACGTAGATCTATGTGATATAGAGGTAGATCTATGTGATCGTGTTAAATACAGTCCTACAGTAGTATAGAGGTAGATCTATGTGATCGTGTTAAATACAGGTGTACAGTATTATAGAGGTAGATCTATGTGATATTGAGGTAGATAATAGGGATGTATTCTAATCTGGAGAGAAACATAATGGGGATGTGCTGTAATCTGGGGAGAAACATAATGGGGATGTGTTCTAATCTGGAGAGAAACATAATGGGGATGTGTTCTAATCTGGAGAGAAACATAATGGGGATGTGCTGTAATCTGGAGAGAAACATAATGGGGATGTGCTGTAATCTGGAGAGAAACATAATGGGGATGTGTTCTAATCTGGAGAGAAACATAATGGGGATGTGCTGTAATCTGGAGAGAAACATAATGGGGATGTGCTGTAATCTGGAGAGAAACATAATGGGGATGTGTTCTAATCTGGAGAGAAACATAATGGGAATGTGTTCTAATCTGGAGAGAAACATAATGGGGATGTGTTCTAATCTGGAGAGAAACATAATGGGGATGTGTTCTAATCTGGAGAGAAACATAATGGGGATGTGTTCTAATCTGGAGAGAAACATAATGGGGATGTGTTCTAATCTTCAGGGAAACATAACTGGGATTTATTCTAACCTGTAGTCTCCAGCAGAGTGTCAGCATCAGCCCTGTAGTCTCCAGCAGAGTGTCAGCATCAGTCCTGTAGTCTCCAGCAGAGTGTCAGCATCAGCCCTGTAGTCTCCAGCAGAGTGTCAGCATCAGTCCTGTAGTCTCCAGCAGAGTGTCAGCATCAGTCCTGTAGTCCCCAGCAGAGTGTCAGCATCAGTCCTGTAGTCTCCTGCAGAGTGTCAGCATCAGTCCTGTAGTGTCCAGCAGTGTCAGTATCCAGCATCAGTCCTGTAGTCTCCAGCAGTGTCAGTATCCGGCATCAGTCCTGTAGTCTCCAGCAGAGTGTCAGCATCAGTCCTGTAGTCTCCAGCAGAGTGTCAGCATCAGTCCTGTAGTCTCCAGCAGAGTGTCAGCATCAGTCCTGTAGTCTCCAGCAGTGTCAGTATCCAGCATCAGTCCTGTAGTCTCCAGCAGAGTGTCAGCATCAGTCCTGTAGTCTCCAGCAGAGTGTCAGCATCAGTCCTGTAGTCTCCAGCAGTGTCAGTATCCAGCATCAGTCCTGTAGTCTCCAGCAGAGTGTCAGCATCAGTCCTGTAGTCTCCAGCAGAGTGTCAGCATCAGTCCTGTAGTCTCCAGCAGTGTCAGTATCCGGCATCAGTCCTGTAGTCTCCAGCAGAGTGTCAGCATCAGTCCTGTAGTCTCCAGCAGAGTGTCAGCATCAGTCCTGTAGTCTCCAGCAGAGTGTCAGCATCAGTCCTGTAGTCTCCAGCAGTGTCAGTATCCAGCATCAGTCCTGTAGTCTCCAGCAGAGTGTCAGCATCAGTCATGTAGTCTCCAGCAGAGTGTCAGCATCAGTCCTGTAGTCTCCAGCAGAGTGTCAACATCCAACATCAGTCCTGTAGTCTCCAGCAGTGTCAGTATCCAGCATCAGCCCTGTAATCTCCAGCAGTGTCAGCATCAGTCCTGTAGTCTCCAGCAGAGTGTCAGCATCAGTCCTGTAGTCTCCAGTAGTGTCAGCATCAGTCCTGTAGTCTCCAGCAGAGTGTCAGCATCAGTCCTGTAGTCTCCAGCAGAGTGTCAGCATCAGTCCTGTAGTCTCCAGCAGAGTGTCAGCATCAGTCCTGTAGTCTCCAGCAGAGTGTCAACATCCAACATCAGTCCTGTAGTCTCCAGCAGTGTCAGTATCCAGCATCAGCCCTGTAATCTCCAGCAGTGTCAGCATCAGTCCTGTAGTCTCCAGCAGAGTGTCAGCATCAGTCCTGTAGTCTCCAGTAGTGTCAGCATCAGTCCTGTAGTCTCCAGCAGAGTGTCAGCATCAGTCCTGTAGTCTCCAGCAGAGTGTCAGCATCAGTCCTGTAGTCTCCAGCAGAGTGTCAGCATCAGTCCTGTAGTCTCCAGCAGTGTCAGCATCAGTCCTGTAGTCTCCAGCAGTGTCAGTATCCAGCATCAGTCCTGTAGTCTCCAGCAGAGTGTCAGCATCAGTCATGTAGTCTCCAGCAGTGCCAGCATCAGTCCTATAGTCTCCAGCAGAGTGTCAGAATCCAGCATCAGTCCTGTAGTCTCCAGCAGTGCCAGCATCAGTCCTGTAGTCTCCAGCAGTGCCAGCATCAGTCCTGTAGTCTCCAGCAGAGTGTCAGCATCCAGCATCAGTACTGTAGTCTCCAGCAGTGTCAGCATCCAGCATCAGTCCTGTAGTCTCCAGCAGTGCCAGCATCAGTCCTGTAGTCTCCAGCAGTGCCAGCATCAGTCCTGTAGTCTCCAGCAGAGTGTCAGCATCCAGCATCAGTCCTGTAGTCTCCAGCAGTGCCAGCATCAGTCCTGTGGTCTCCAGCAGAGTGTCAACATCCAGCATCAGTCATGTAGTCTCCAGCAGTGCCAGCATCAGTCCTGTAGTCTCCAGCAGTGCCAGCATCAGTCCTGTAGTCTCCAGCAGAGTGTCAGCTTGCAGATTAAGGGTTATTGAGGTCCTCTGTGACTGCTGCATCAGTTACATCCATCTAGATGATGAAGACCATCCAGCTAGATGATGAAGGCCATCCAGCTAGATGATGAAGACCATCCTGCTAGATGATGAAGACCAACCAACTAGATGATGAAGACCATCCAGCTAGATGATGAAGACCATCCAACTAGATGATGAAGACCATCCAGCTAGATGATGAAGGGTTATTTTGGTGTGTTTGCAGCACATGGGGATGTGTGAAACGTAGTCCTCAGACGTGTCCTGCTTCTGTCGCCTCAATAGTTAGCTTTTGATGTGGCGCGATCTCCAGCTGGGTCTGACTGTAATAGAACACAGTATTAAACACAGCAGACAGATACCACAGGCTGGCTGTAATCTGACTGTAATCAGAACAATACCCAGGCAGGGCTCAACTGAGCTGATAAGCATCAGTCTGTTAGTGTTCTGTGGCATCGTATTACGTGTTGAACCAGCGAGGAGGTGAATTGATACCGCAGGCTGACCGTAATCTGGCGTCAGATCTCCTCAGGGACACGTCAGAAGGTAATCTGGTGTCAGATCTCCTCAGGGACACGTCAAAACGTAATCTGGTGTCAGATCTCCTCAGGGACATGTCATAACGTAGGCATCACCGCAGGCTGGCCGTAATCTGGTGTCAGATCTCGTCAGGGACACGTCAGAACGTAATCTGGTGTCAGATCTCCTCAGGGACACGTCAGAACGTAATCTGGCCTCAGATCTCCTCAGGGACACGTCAGAACGTAATCTGGAGTCAGATCTCCTCAGGGACACGTCAGAACGTAATCTGGCCTCAGATCTCCCCAGGGACACGTCATAACGTAATCTGGTGTCAGATCTCCTCAGGGACACGACAGAATGTAATCTGGTGTCAGATCTCCTCAGGGACACGTCAGAACGTAATCTGGTGTCAGATCTCCTCAGGGACACGTCAGAATGTAGGCATCACCGCAGGCTGACCGTAATCTGGTGTCAGATCTCCTCAGGGACACGTCAGAACGTAGGCATCACCCAGAGTTGATCAGATCTGATCTGATAAACATCAATCTGTCTGTCTTCTGTTGCCAAATTACGTTGACTATAAGTAAGGAAATAAAATGAAGAAACACCTTTTTTTTTGCAGATAAAGTTTGCTGTTTAAGTGTTTAGGATTCGTCTAAATCCTAAATCCTGTTAAGGATTCCTCTGTGTGGATTTTCTTGCTTGTATTTCAGATCATCCCTACTGGTTTGTGTTTGCTGTAGTTGGTGTCCTCCATCTTGTATTTCAGATCATCCCTACTGTACTGGTTTGTGTTTGCTGTAGTTGGTGTCCTCCATCTTGTATTTCAGATCATCCCTACTGGTTTGTGTTTGCTGTAGTTGGTGTCCTCCATCTTGTATTTCAGATCATCCCTACTGTACTGGTTTGTGTTTGCTGTAGTTGGTGTCCTCCATCTTGTATTTCAGATCATCCCTACTGTACTGGTTTGTGTTTGCTGTAGTTGGTGTCCTCCATCTTGTATTTCAGATCATCCCTACTGTACTGGTTTGTGTTTGCTGTAGTTGGTGTCCTCCATCTTGTATTTCAGATCATCCCTACTGTACTGGTTTGTGTTTGCTGTAGTTGGTGTCCTCCATCTTGTATTTCAGATCATCCCTACTGTACTGGTTTGTGTTTGCTGTAGTTGGTGTCCTCCATCTTGTATTTCAGATCATCCCTACTGTACTGGTTTGTGTTTGCTGTAGTTGGTGTCCTTCATCTTGTATTTCAGATCATCCCTACTGTACTGGTTTGTGTTTGCTGTAGTTGGTGTCCTCCATCTTGTATTTCAGATCATCCCTACTGTACTGGTTTGTGTTTGCTGTAGTTGGTGTCCTCCATCTTGTATTTCAGATCATCCCTACTGTACTGGTTTGTGTTTGCTGTAGTTGGTGTCCTCCATCTTGTATTTCAGATCATCCCTACTGTACTGGTTTGTGTTTGCTGTAGTTGGTGTCCTCCATCTTGTATTTCAGATCATCCCTACTGTACTGGTTTGTGTTTGCTGTAGTTGGTGTCCTCCATCTTGTATTTCAGATCATCCCTACTGTACTGGTTTGTGTTTGCTGTAGTTGGTGTCCTCCATCTTGTATTTCAGATCATCCCTACTGTACTGGTTTGTGTTTGCTGTAGTTGGTGTCCTCCATCTTGTATTTCAGATCATCCCTACTGTACTGGTTTGTGTTTGCTGTAGTTGGTGTCCTCCATCTTGTATTTCAGATCATCCCTACTGTACTGGTTTGTGTTTGCTGTAGTTGGTGTCCTCCATCTTGTATTTCAGATCATCCCTACTGGTTTGTGTTTGCTGTAGTCGGTGTCCTCCATCTTGTATTTCAGATCATCCCTACTGTACTGGTTTGTGTTTGCTGTAGTTGGTGTCCTCCATCTTGTATTTCAGATCATCCCTACTGGTTTGTGTTTGCTGTAGTTGGTGTCCTCCATCTTGTATTTCAGATCATCCCTACTGTACTGGTTTGTGTTTGCTGTAGTTGGTGTCCTCCATCTTGTATTTCAGATCATCCCTACTGTACTGGTTTGTGTTTGCTGTAGTTGGTGTCCTCCATCTTGTATTTCAGATCATCCCTACTGTACTGGTTTGTGTTTGCTGTAGTTGGTGTCCTCCATCTTGTATTTCAGATCATCCCTACTGTACTGGTTTGTGTTTGCTGTAGTTGGTGTCCTCCATCTTGTATTTCAGATCATCCCTACTGTACTGGTTTGTGTTTGCTGTAGTTGGTGTCCTCCATCTTGTATTTCAGATCATCCCTACTGTACTGGTTTGTGTTTGCTGTAGTTGGTGTCCTCCATCTTGTATTTCAGATCATCCCTACTGTACTGGTTTGTGTTTGCTGTAGTTGGTGTCCTCCATCTTGTATTTCAGATCATCCCTACTGTACTGGTTTGTGTTTGCTGTAGTTGGTGTCCTCCATCTTGTATTTCAGATCATCCCTACTGTACTGGTTTGTGTTTGCTGTAGTTGGTGTCCTCCATCTTGTATTTCAGATCATCCCTACTGTACTGGTTTGTGTTTGCTGTAGTTGGTGTCCTCCATCTTGTCATCCTTTTGACCAATCAAATCAGATCACCTCGCAACCATTACGTCTTTATTCCCTTAATTTGAGGAAGACGACTGATTAAATATTTTATTATTTAAAAATTAGTTTTTATGTAAAAATTCTTTTTAAATACCTATGACATTACACATTGACAGAATCCATTTGAAACTTTAAAAAATATATATATTTTTTTTTTCTATTTAACAAATAAAGGTTGAACAAATACTTATTTACAATGACGGCCTCACCCGGCCAAACCCAGACGATGCTGGGCCAATTGTGCACCAACCTATTGGACTCCCAATGTGATTCAGCCTCGATTTCGAACCAGGGACAGTAATATCACCTCTTGCACTTAAATGCAGTGCCTTAGCCAGCTGCGCCACTTTGGAGCCCAGCTTCACCTACAGTAAAATTGGTGTATGACTTAATTTTATGGATAGGAGTGGTACAAAGGTTCTTGTGCGTTGATCGTTACACCGAAGAGGGCGTTAACGATACGTCATAAGATAAAGACGACATTAACGATATGTCATTAGATAAAGAGGTCATTAACGATACGTCAAATCAAATCAAATTTTATTTGTCACATACACATGGTTAGCAGATGTTAATGCGAGTGTAGCGAAATGCTTGTGCTTCTAGTTCCGACAATGCAGTAATAACCAACAAGTAATCTAACTAACAATTGGGGATAAAGAATATGTACATAAGGATATATGAATGAGTGATGGTACAGAGCAGCATAGGCAAGATACAGTAGATGATATCGGGTACAGTATATACATATGAGATGAGTATGTAAACCAAGTGGCATAGTTAAAGTGGCTAGTGATACATGTATTACATAAGGATGCAGTCGATGATATAGAGTACAGTATATACGTATGCATATGGGATGAATAATGTAGGGTAAGTAACATTATATAAGGTAGCATTGTTTAAAGTGGCTAGAGATATATTTACATCATTTCCTATCAATTCCCATTATTAAAGTGGCTGGAGTTGAGTCAGTGTCATTGTCAGTGTGTTGGCAGCAGCCACTCAATGTTAGTGGTGGCTGTTTAACAGTCTGATGGCATTGAGATAGAAGCTGTTTTTCAGTCTCTCGGTCCCAGCTTTGATGCACCTGTACTGACCTCGCCTTCTGGATGATAGCGGGGTGAACAGGCAGTGGCTCGGGTGGTTGATGTCCTTGATGATCTTTATGGCCTTCCTGTAACATCGGGTGGTGTAGGTGTCATGGAGGGCAGGTAGTTTGCCCCCGGTGATGCGTTGTGCAGACCTCACTACCCTCTGGAGAGCCTTACGGTTGAGGGCGGAGCAGTTGCCGTACCAGGCGGTGATACAGCCCGACAGGATGCTCTCGATTTTGCATCTGTAGAAGTTTGTGAGTGCTTTTGGTGACAAGCCAAATTTCTTCAGCCTCCTGAGGTTGAAGAGGCGCTGCTGCGCCTTCTTCACGATGCTGTCTGTGTGAGTGGACCAATTCAGTTTGTCTGTGATGTGTATGCCGAGGAACTTAAAACTTGCTACCCTCTCCACTACTGTTCCATCGATGTGGATAGGGGGGTGTTCCCTCTGCTGTTTCCTGAAGTCCACAATCATCTCCTTAGTTTTGTTGACGTTGAGTGTGAGGTTATTTTCCTGACACCACACTCCGAGGGCCCTCACCTCCTCCCTGTAGGTAATCAAGCCTACCACTGTTGTGTCGTCTGCAAACTTGATGATTGAGTTGGAGGCGTGCGTGGCCACGCAGTCGTGGGTGAACAGGGAGTACAGGAGAGGGCTCAGAACGCACCCTTGTGGGGCCCCAGTGTTGAGGATCAGCGGGGAGGAGATGTTGTTGCCTACCCTCACCACCTGGGGGCGGCCCGTCAGGAAGTCCAGTACCCAGTTGCACAGGGCGGGGTCGAGACCCAGGGTCTCGAGCTTGATGCCGAGCTGTAGTCGATGAACAGCATTCTCACATAGGTATTCCTCTTGTCCAGATGGGTTAGGGCAGTGTGCAGTGTGGTTGAGATTGCATCGTCTGTGGACCTATTTGGGCGGTAAGCAAATTGGAGTGGGTCTAGGGTGTCAGGTAGGGTGGAGGTGATATGGTCCTTGACTAGTCTCTCAAAGCACTTCATGATGACGGATGTGAGTGCTACGGGGCGGTAGTCGTTTAGCTCAGTTACCTTAGCTTTCTTGGGAACAGGAACAATGGTGGCCCTCTTGAAGCATGTGGGAACAGCAGACTGGTATAGGGATTGATTGAATATGTCCGTAAACACACCGGCCAGCTGGTCTGCGCATGCTCTGAGGGCGCAGCTGGGGATGCCGTCTGGGCCTGCAGCCTTGCGAGGGTTAACACGTTTAAATGTTAAATTACTCACCTCGGCTGCAGTGAAGGAGAGACCGCATGTTTTCGTTGCAGGCCGTGTCAGTGGCACTGTATTGTCCTCAAAGCGGGCAAAAAAGTTATTTAGTCTGCCTGGGAGCAAGACATCCTGGTCCGTGACTGGGCTGGATTTCTTCCTGTAGTCCGTGATTGACTGTAGACCCTGCCACATGCCTCTTGTGTCTGAGCCGTTGAATTGAGATTCTACTTTGTCTCTGTACTGACGCTTAGCTTGTTTGATAGCCTTGCGGAGGGAATAGCTGCACTGTTTGTATTCGGTCATGTTACCAGACACCTTGCCCTGATTAAAAGCAGTGGTTCGCGCTTTCAGTTCCACACGAATGCTGCCATCAATCCACGGTTTCTGGTTAGGGAATGTTTTAATCGTTGCTATGGGAACGACATCTTCAACCCACGTTCTATTGAACTCGCACACCGAATCAGCGTATTCGTCAATATTGTTATCTGACGCAATACGAAACATGTCCCAGTCCACGTGATGGAAGCAGTCTTGGAGTGTGGAGTCAGCTTGGTCGGACCAGCGTTGGACAGACCTCAGCGTGGGAGCCTCTTGTTTTAGTTTCTGTCTGTAGGCAGGGATCAACAAAATGGAGTCGTGGTCAGCTTTTCCGAAAGGGGGGCGGGGCAGGGCCTTATATACGTCGCGGAAGTTAGAGTAACAATGATCCATGGTCTTTCCACCCCTGGTTGCGCAATCGATATGCTGATAAAATTTAGGGAGTCTTGTTTTCAGATTAGCCTTGTTAAAATCCCCAGCTACAATGAATGCAGCCTCCGGATAAATCGTTTCCAGTTTGCAGAGAGTTAAATAAAGTTTGTTCAGGGCCATCGATGTGTCTGCTTGGGGGGGATATATACGGCTGTGATTATAATCGAAGAGAATTCTCTTGGTAGATAATGCGGTCTACATTTGATTGTGAGGAATTCTAAATCAGGTGAACAGAAGGATTTGAGTTCCTGTATGTTTCTTTCATCACACCATGTCAACTTAGTCATAAGGCATACGCCCCCGCCCCTCTTCTTACCAGAAAGATGTTTGTTTCTGTCGGCGCGATGCGTGGAGAAACCCATTGGCTGCACCGCCTCGGATAGCGTCTCTCCAGTGAGCCATGTTTCCGTGAAGCAAAGAACGTTGCAGTCTCTGATGTCCCTCTGGAATGCTACCCTTGCTCGGATTTCATCAACCTTGTTGTCAAGAGACTGGACATTGGCAAGAAGAATGCTAGGGAGTGGTGCACGGTGTGCCCGTCTCCGGAGTCTGACCAGAAGACCGCCTCGTTTCCCTCTTTTTCGGAGTCGTTTTTTTTGGGTCGCTGCATGGAATCCACTCCATTGTCCTGTTTGTAAGGCAGAACACAGGATCCGCGTCGCGAAAAACATATTGGTCGTACTGATGGTGAGTTGACGCTGATCTTATATTCAGTAGTTCTTCTCGACTGTATGTAATGAAACCTAAGATGACCTGGGATACTAATGTAAGAAATAACCAGTGCCAAATGTGGCACTGACTCGCCCCTTTGGATGTGTGTTTCAGCACTGTCTCAATGAAGAGTTAAGGCATTCGATTAGCCACGTGCGACATGCATGCACAGTTACAAACCTGCTAGAGTTAGCGACAGGCGGAAGAGCAATATCCATCATGTTAGTATGGATGAAGCCTGAGCTGGAATGTGAAGCTAACTGAAACTGGCTAGTTTTAGAAAAACCCTCAATAGATCTGGCTTCAGTCGTAGTTTAACCCCTCTGGTTGGAGGATTCCAGATTTCCTGTTTAATCCTTCCTGATTCCCGGAATATTTCAACAGCGGTTTCTGGAAAACGTGTGGATTTGGGGGAAAGTGAGCAGGCTGTTTGAACCCCATTCCCATGTTACTCTCTCCCTCCTCTCCTGCAGGTGCTAGACATTAAGAAGAAGCTGAAGCAGTCCAAAAGGTTCTGGTCCAACCTGCCAGATGAGATCTGTATTAAAGACAAGTTGACCGAGTCAGATGAAGAGCAGTGTTGGAACAGTCACGCCAAGGCCAGGTGAGAGGTGTTCAGATCACGCACCTGTAGCACTACACTAACTAGTCCTACAACTAGTCTGATGAGGTATGAACAGTGCTGGAACAGTCACGCCAAGGCCAGGTGAGAGGTGTTCAGATCACGCACCTGTAGAACTACACTAACAAGTCCTACAACTAATCTGATGAGGTCTGAACAGTGCTGGAACAGTCATGCCAAGGCCAGGTGAGAGGTGTTCAGATCACGCACCTGTTGAACTACACTAACTAATCCTACAACTAGTCTGATGAGGTCTGAACGGTGCTGGAACAGTCACGCCAAGGCCAGGTGAGAGGTGTTCAGATCTCGCACCTGTAGAAATACACAAGCTAGTCCTACAACTAGTCTGATGAGGTCTGAACAGTGTTGGAGACCCTCAGCTCATCCACCTGTAGAACTACAATAACTAGTCCTACAACTAGTCTGATGAGGTCTGAACAGTGCTGGAGACCCTCAGCTGATCCAGAACTATGGTACTATGGTCCTTGGTACAGGACAAGAGAGAACCAGTACTACAGCCAAGGCCAGATGTACTGTTTACCTGTCAATCTCTGACACTTTATGGATATGGTGAGATGTTCTCATCTATTACTGTACACTGATGTGATTATAACTGCTTGGAATGAAAGCCCTCTCTCTCACCCCACCCATCCCCCCTCCCAGCTAGTCGAGGCATTTTTGGCCTCACACATCACAGTCCCTGGTCACCACAGCACAGTCACTGGTCACCACATCACAGTCCCTGGTCACCACATCACAGTCCCTGGTCACCACAGCACAGTCCCTGGTCACCACATCACAGTCCCTCGTCACCACATCACAGTCCCTCGTCACCACATCACAGTCCCTGGTCACCACAGCACAGTCCCTGGTCACCACATCACAGTCCCTGGTCACCACAGCACAACTTCCTGCTACATGGACATCTGCCGCATTTCTCTAATACTGAGTACTGAGCCAGAGAGAGTCTGTCTGTCTGTCTGTCTGTTAGAACTGGAGAGGACTGGATCAGGGAGAGAGGACCCAGTAGAACTGTAGAGGACTGGATTAGGGAGAGAGGACCCAGTAGAACTGTAGAGGACTGGATCAGGGAGAGAGGACCCAGTAGAACTGTAGAGGACTGGATCAGGAAGAGAGGACCCAGTAGAACTGTAGAGGACTGGATCAGGAAGAGAGGATCCAGTCGAACTGTAGAGGACTGGATCAGGAAGAGAGGACCCAGTAGGACTGTAGAGGACTGGATCAGGAAGAGAGGACCCAGTCGAACTGTAGAGGACTGGATCAGGGAGCTCTCTGAGTGATGGAGAACCTCTTCAGGGCCACTGACAGCTGCTCTCTGAGTGATGGAGAACCTCTTCAGGACCACTGACAGCTGCTCTCTGAGTGATGGAGAACCTCTTCAGGACCACTGACAGCTGCTCTCTGAATGCTGGAGAACGCTCCACACGATCCAGATAATTGAATCATTTCCTGCCAAATGAAATGTGATTGTCTTTTAACATGTCTTCCTCAGAGATGTTTCTTCCTCAGAGATGTTTCTTAACTGGCGTTGTTGTAATCCTCCCAGGTATTTTCCTGAGGTGGTAAAGGACGGCCTCACCAACCAGCTGAACAACCCAGAGGTGGCGGTGGACATCACTAGACCGGACACTCTGATTCGCCAACAGATCATGACACTCAGAGTGATGACCAACAAGCTGAGAAACGCCTACAACGGCAACGACATCTTCTTTCAGGACTCCAGTAAGTCAGCCGCCTTGTGTTCCAAACGGTACCCTGTTCTCTCTGTAGTGCACTACCTTGAACAGGGCCCATAGGGAATAGGGCTCTATTCTCTCTGTAGTGCACTACCTTGAACAGGGCCCATAGGGAATAGGGCTCTAATCTCTCTGTAGTGCACTACAAGGGCCCATAGGGAATAGGGTTCTAATCTCTCTGTAGTGCACTATCAGGGCCCATAGGGAATAGGGCTCTATTCTCTCTGTAGTGCTCTACCAGGGCCCATAGGGAATAGGGCTCTATTCTCTCTGCTGTGCTCTACCAGGGCCCATAGGGAATAGGGCTCTATTCTCTCTGTAGTGCTCTACCAGGGCCCATAGGGAATAGGGCTCTATTCTCTCTGTAGTGCTCTACCAGGGCCCATAGGGAATAGGGCTCTATTCTCTCTGTAGTGCTCTACCAGGGCCCATAGGGTATAGGGCTCTATTCTCTCTGTAGTGCTCTACCAGGGCCCATAGGGTATAGGGCTCTATTCTCTCTATAGTGCTCTACCAGGGCCCATAGGGTATAGGGCTCTATTCTCTCTGTAGTGCTCTACCAGGGCCCATAGGGTATAGGGCTCTATTCTCTCTATAGTGCTCTACCAGGGCCCATAGGGAATAGGGCTCTATTCTCTCTGTAGTGCTCTACCAGGGCCCATAGGGTATAGGGCTCTATTCTCTCTATAGTGCTCTGCCAGGGCCCATAGGGAATAGGGCTCTATTCTCTCTGTAGTGCTCTACCAGGGCCCATAGGGAATAGGGCTCTATTCTCTCTGTAGTGCTCTACCAGGGCCCATATGGTATAGGGCTCTATTCTCTCTATAGTGCTCTACCAGGGCCCATAGGGAATAGGGCTCTATTCTCTCTGTAGTGCTCTACCAGGGCCCATAGGGAATAGGGCTCTATTCTCTCTATAGTGCTCTACCTTGACACACTGTCTATATATCACACTGTCTAAATCAGTCTATATACGACACTGTCTATATAACACACTGTCTAAATCAGTCTATATAACACACTGTCTATATAATACAGTGTCTAAATCAGTCTATATAACCACACTATCTATATAACACACTGTCTAAATCAGTCTATATGACACACTGTCTAAATCAGTCTATATAACCACACTATCTATATAACACACTGTCTAAATCAGTCTATATGACACACTATCTATATAACACACTGTCTAAATCAGTCTATATAACACACTGTCTAAATCAGTCTATATAACACACTGTCTAAATCAGTCTATATAACACACTGTCTATATAACACACTGTCTAAATCAGTCTATATAACACACTGTCTATATAACACACTGTCTATATGACACACTGTCTAAATCAGTCTATATAACCACACTGTCTAAATCAGTCTATATAACCACACGGTCTAAATCAGTCTATATAACACACTGTCTAAATCAGTCTATATAACACATGGTCTAAATCAGTCTATATAACACACTGTCTATATAACACACTGTCTATATAACACACTGTCTAAATCAGTCTATAAAACACACAGTCTATATAACACACTGTCTATATAACACACTGTCTAAATCAGTCCATATAACACACTGTCTAAATCAGTCTATATAACACACTGTCTAAATCAGTCTATATAACACACTGTCTAAATCAGTCTATATAACCACACTGTCTAAATCAGTCTATATAACACACTGTCTATATAACACACTGTCTAAATTAGTCTATATGACACACTGTCTAAATCAGTCTATATAACACACTGTCTAAATCAGTCTATATAACACACTGTCTAAATCAGTCTATATAACACACTGTCTAAATCAGTCTATGTAACGCACTGTCTAAATCAGTCTATATAACACACTGTCTATATAACACACTGTCTAAATCAGTCTATATAACACACTGTCTAAATCAGTCTATATAACACACTGTCTAAATCAGTCTATATAACACACTGTCTATATAACACACTGTCTAAATCAGTCTATATAACACACTGTCTAAATCAGTCTATATGACACACTGTCTAAATCAGTCTATATAGCACACTGTCTATATAACACGCTGTCTATATCAGTCTATATAACACACTGTCTAAATCAGTCTATATGACACACTGTCTAGATAACACACTGTCTAAATCAGTCTATATAACACACTGTCTATATCAGTCTATATAACACACTGTCTATATAACACACTGTCTATATGACACACTGTCTAAATCAGTCTATATAACCACACTGTCTAAATCAGTCTATATAACCACACTGTCTAAATCAGTCTATATAACACACTGTCTAAATCAGTCTACATAACACATGGTCTAAATCAGTCTATATGACACACTATCTATATAACACACTGTCTAAATCAGTCTATATAACACACTGTCTAAATCAGTTTATATGACACACTATCTATATAACACACTGTCTAAATCAGTCTATATAACACACTGTCTAAATCAGTCTATATAACACACTGTGTATGTCAGTCTATATAACACACTGTCTATATAACACACTGTCTAAATCAGTCTATATAACCACACTGTTTAAATCAGTCTATATAACCACACTGTCTAAATCAGTCTATATAACACACTGTCTAAATCAGTCTATATAACACACTGTCTATATAACACACTGTCTAAATCAGTCTATATAACCACACTGTTTAAATCAGTCTATATAACCACACTGTCTAAATCAGTCTATATGACACACTGTCTATATCAGTCTATATAACACACTGTCTATATAACACACTGTCTAAATCAGTCTATATAACCACACTGTCTAAATCAGTCTATATGACCACACTGTCTAAATCAGTCTATATAACCACACTGTCTAAATCAGTCTATATGACCACACTGTCTAAATCAGTCTATATAACCACACTGTCTAAATCAGTCTATATAACACACTGTGTATATCAGTCTATATAACACACTGTCTATATAACACACTGTCTAAATCAGTCTATATAACACACTGTCTATATCAGTTTATATAACACACTGTGTATGTCAGTCTATATAACACACTGTCTAAATCAGTCTATATAACACACTGTCTATATCAGTCTATATAACCACACTGTCTAAATCAGTCTATATAACACACTGTCTATATAACACACTGTCTAAATCAGTCTATATAACCACACTGTCTAAATCAGTCTATATAACCACACTGTCTAAATCAGTCTATATGACACTATAAAAAGTTTGAAATATCCAATAAATGTCGTTCCACTTCATGATTGTGTCCCACTTGTTGTTGATTCTTCACAAAAAATACAGTTTTATATCTTTATGTTTGAAGCCTGAAATGTGGCAAAAGGTCGCAAAGTTCAAGGGGGCCGAATACTTTCGCAAGGCACTGTATAGACACTGTCTAAATCACTCTATATGACACACTGTCTAAATCAGTCTATATAACACACTGTCTAAATCAGTCTATATAACACACTGTCTAAATCAGTCTATATAACACACTGTCTATATAACACACTGTCTAAATCAGTCTATATAACACACTGTCTATATAACACACTGTCTATATGACACACTGTCTAAATCAGTCTATATAACCACACTGTCTAAATCAGTCTATATAACACACTGTCTATATAACACACTGTCTATATAACACACTGTCTAAATCAGTCTATAAAACACACAGTCTATATAACACACTGTCTAAATCAGTCCATATAACACACTGTCTAAATCAGTCTATATAACACACTGTCTAAATCAGTCTATATAACACACTGTCTAAATCAGTCTATATAACCACACTGTCTAAATCAGTCTATATAACACACTGTCCATATAACACACTGTCTAAATTAGTCTATATGACACACTGTCTAAATCAGTCTATATAACACACTGTCTAAATCAGTCTATATAACACACTGTCTAAATCAGTCTATATAACACACTGTCTAAATCAGTCTATGTAACACACTGTCTAAATCAGTCTATATAACACACTGTCTATATAACACACTGTCTAAATCAGTCTATATAACACACTGTCTAAATCAGTCTATATAACACACTGTCTAAATCAGTCTATATAACACACTGTCTAAATCAGTCTATATAAACACTGTCTATATAACACACTGTCTAAATCAGTCTATATGACACACTGTCTAAATCAGTCTATATAGCACACTGTCTATATAACACGCTGTCTATATCAGTCTATATAACACACTGTCTAAATCAGTCTATATGACACACTGTCTAGATAACACACTGTCTAAATTAGTCTATATAACACACTGTCTAAATCAGTCTATATAACACACTGTCTATATAACACACTGTCTAAATCAGTCTATATAACACACTGTCTATATAACACACTGTCTATATGACACACTGTCTAAATCAGTCTATATAACCACACTGTCTAAATCAGTCTATATAACACACTGTCTAAATCAGTCTATATAACACATGGTCTAAATCAGTCTATATAACACACTGTCTATATAACACACTGTCTATATAACACACTGTCTAAATCATTCTATAAAACACACAGTCTATATAACACACTGTCTATATAACACACTGTCTAAATCAGTCCATATAACACACTGTCTAAATCAGTCTATATAACACACTGTGTCAATCAGTCTATATAACACACTGTCTAAATCAGTCTATATAACACACTGTCTATATAACACACTGTCTAAATCAGTCTATATGACACACTGTCTAAATCAGTCTATATAACACACTGTCTAAATCAGTCTATATAACACACTGTCTAAATCAGTCTATGTAACACACTGTCTAAATCAGTCTATATAACACACTGTCTATATAACACACTGTCTAAATCAGTCTATAAGACACACTGTCTAAATCAGTCTATATGACACACTGTCTAAATCAGTCTATTGAACACACTGTCTAAATCAGTCTATATAACACACTGTCTAAATCAGTCTATGTAACACACTGTCTAAATCAGTCTATATAACACACTGTCTATATAACACACTGTCTAAATCAGTCTATATAACACACTGTCTAAATCAGTCTATATAACACACTGTCTAAATCAGTCTATATAACACACTGTCTAAATCAGTCTATATAACACACTGTCTAAATCAGTCTATATGACACACTGTCTAAATCAGTCTATATAACACACTGTCTATATAACACGCTGTCTATATCAGTCTATATAACACACTGTCTAAATCAGTCAATATGACACACTGTCTAGATAACACACTGTCTAAATCAGTCTATATAACACACTGTCTAAATCAGTCTATATAACACACTGTCTATATAACACACTGTCTAAATCAGTCTATATAACACACTGTCTATATAACACACTGTCTATATGACACACTGTCTAAATCAGTCTATATAACCACACTGTCTAAATCAGTCTATATAACACATGGTCTAAATCAGTCTATATAACACACTGTCTATATAACACACTGTCTATATAACACACTGTCTAAATCAGTCTATATAACACACTGTCTAAATCAGTCTATATAACACACTGTCTAAATCAGTCTATGTAACACACTGTCTAAATCAGTCTATATAACACACTGTTTAAATCAGTCTATATAACACACTGTCTATATAACACACTGTCTATATAACACACTGTCTAAATCAGTCCATATAACACACAGTCTAAATCAGTCTATAAAACACACAGTCTATATAACACACTGTCTATATAACACACTGTCTAAATCAGTCCATATAACACACTGTCTAATTCAGTCTATATAACACACTGTCTAAATCTGTCTATATAACACACTGTCTAAATCAGTCTATAAAACACACAGGCTATATAACACACTGTCTATATAACACACTGTCTAAATCAGTCCATATAACACACTGTCTAAATCAGTCTATATAACACACTGTCTAAATCAGTCTATATAACACACTGTCTAAATCAGTCTATATAACACACTGTTTAAATCAGTCTATATGACACACTGTATATATAACACACTGTCTAAATCAGTCTATATGACACACTGTCTAAATCAGTCTATATAACACACTGTCTAAATCAGTCTATATGACACACTGTCTATATGACACACTGTCTAAATCAGTCTATATAACACACTGTCTATATCAGTCTATATAACCACACTGTCTATATAACACACTGTCTAAATCAGTCTATATAACACACTGTCTAAATCAGTCTATATAACACACTGTCTATATAACACACTGTCTAAATCAGTCTATATAACACACTTTCTAAATCAGTCTATATAACACACTGTCTACATCAGTCTATATAACACACTGTCTATATAACACACTGTCTAAATCAGTCTATATAACACACTGTCTAAATCAGTCTATAAAACACACAGGCTATATAACACACTGTCTATATAACACACTGTCTAAATCAGTCCATATAACACACTGTCTAAATCAGTCTATATAACACACTGTCTAAATCAGTCTATATAACACACTGTTTAAATCAGTCTATATGACACACTGTATATATAACACACTGTCTAAATCAGTCTATATGACACACTGTCTAAATCAGTCTATATAACACACTGTCTAAATCAGTTTATATGACACACTGTCTATATAACACACTGTCTATATCAGTCTATATAACCACACTGTCTATATAACACACTGTCTAAATCAGTCTATATAACACACTGTCTAAATCAGTCTATATAACACACTGTCTAAATCAGTCTATATAACACACTGTCTATATAACACACTGTCTAAATCAGTCTATATAACACACTTTCTAAATCAGTCTAAATAACACACTGTCTACATCAGTCTATATAACACACTGTCTATATAACACACTGTCTAAATCAGTCTATATAACACACTGTCTAAATCAGTCTATATTACACACTGTCTATATAACACACTGTCTAAATCAGTCTATATGACACACTGTCTAAATCAGTCTATATAACACACTGTCTAAATCAGTCTATATAACACATTGTCTAAATCAGTCTATGTAACACACTGTCTAAATCAGTCTATATAACACACTGTATATATAACACACTGTCTAAATCAGTCTATATAACACACTGTCTAAATCAGTCCATATAACACACTGTCTAAATCAGTCTATATTACACACTGTCTAAATCAGTCTATATAACACACTGTTTAAATCAGTCTATATGACACACTGTATATATAACACACTGTCTAAATCAGTCTATATGACACACTGTCTAAATCAGTCTATATAACACACTGTCTAAATCAGTTTATATGACACACTGTCTATATGACACACTGTCTAAATCAGTCTATATAACACACTGTCTATATCAGTCTATATAACCACACTGTCTATATAACACACTGTCTAAATCAGTCTATATAACACACTGTCTAAATCAGTCTATATAACACACTGTCTAAATCAGTCTATATAACACACTGTCTATATAACACACTGTCTAAATCAGTCTATATATCACACTTTCTAAATCAGTCTAAATAACACACTGTCTACATCAGTCTATATAACACACTGTCTATATAACACACTGTCTAAATCAGTCTATATAACACACTGTCTAAATCAGTCTATATTACACACTGTCTATATAACACACTGTCTATATAACACACTGTCTAAATCAGTCTATATAACCACACTCTCTACATAACACACTGTCTAAATCAGTCTATATAACACACTGTCTATATAACACACTGTCTAAATCAGTCCATATAACACACTGTCTAAATCAGTCTATAT
The DNA here is from genome assembly GCF_002021735.2 of Oncorhynchus kisutch. Taxonomy (NCBI): domain Eukaryota; kingdom Metazoa; phylum Chordata; class Actinopteri; order Salmoniformes; family Salmonidae; genus Oncorhynchus; species Oncorhynchus kisutch. Next base: position 151,873 of record NW_022262672.1, on the reverse strand, counting down.
AACACACTGTGTCAATCAGTCTATATAACACACTGTCTAAATCAGTCTATATAACACACTGTCTATATAACACACTGTCTAAATCAGTCTATATGACACACTGTCTAAATCAGTCTATATAACACACTGTCTAAATCAGTCTATATAACACACTGTCTAAATCAGTCTATGTAACACACTGTCTAAATCAGTCTATATAACACACTGTATATATAACACACTGTCTAAATCAGTCTATATAACACACTGTCTAAATCAGTCTATATAACACACTGTCTAAATCAGTCTATATAACACACTGTCTATATAACACACTGTCTAAATCAGTCTATATGACACACTGTCTAAATCAGTCTATATAACACACTGTCTAAATCAGTCTATATAACACACTGTCTAAATCAGTCTATGTAACACACTGTCTAAATCAGTCTATATAACACACTGTCTATATAACACACTGTCTAAATCAGTCTATATAACACACTGTCTAAATCAGTCTATATAACACACTGTCTAAATCAGTCTATATAACACACTGTCTATATAACACACTGTCTAAATCAGTCTATATAACACACTGTCTAAATCAGTCTATATGACACACTGTCTAAATCAGTCTATATAACACACTGTCTATATAACACACTGTCTAAATCAGTCTATATAACACACTGTCTAAATCAGTCTATATAACTCACTGTCTATATAACACACTGTCTATATAACACACTGTCTAAATCAGTCTATATAACACACTGTCTATATAACACACTGTCTAAATCAGTCTATATAACACACTGTCTATATCAGTCTATATAACACACTGTCTAAATCAGTCTATATAACACACTGTCTATATAACACACTGTCTAAATCAGTCTATATAACACACTGTCTAAATCAGTCTATATAACTCACTGTCTATATAACACACTGTCTATATGACACACTGTCTAAATCAGTCTATATAACCACACTGTCTAAATCTGTCTATATAACACACTGTCTAAATCAGTCTATATAACACATGGTCTAAATCAGTCTATATAACACACTGTCTAAATCAGTCTATATAACACACTGTCTAAATCAGTCTATAAAACACACAGTCTATATAACACACTGTCTATATAACACACTGTCTAAATCAGTCCATATAACACACTGTCTAAATCAGTCTATATAACACACTGTCTAAATCAGTCTATATAACACACTGTCTAAATCAGTCTATAAAACACACAGGCTATATAACACACTGTCTATATAACACACTGTCTAAATCAGTCCATATAACACACTGTCTAAATCATTCTATATAACACACTGTCTAAATCAGTCTATATAACACACTGTCTAAATCAGTCTATATAACACACTGTTTAAATCTGTCTATATGACACACTGTATATATAACACACTGTCTAAATCAGTCTATATGACACACTGTCTAAATCAGTCTATATAACACACTTTCTAAATCAGTCTATATGACACACTGTCTATATGACACACTGTCTAAATCAGTCTATATAACACACTGTCTATATCAGTCTATATAACCACACTGTCTATATAACACACTGTCTAAATCAGTCTATATAACACACTGTCTAAATCAGTCTATATAACACACTGTCTAAATCAGTCTATATAACACACTGTCTATATAACACACTGTCTAAATCAGTCTATATAACACACTTTCTAAATCAGTCTATATAACACACTGTCTACATCAGTCTATATAACACACTGTCTATATAACACACTGTCTAAATCAGTCTATATAACACACTGTCTAAATCAGTCTATATAACACACTGTATATATAACACACTGTCTAAATCAGTCTATATAACACACTGTCTAAATCAGTCTATATAACACACTGTCTAAATCAGTCTATATAACACACTGTCTATATAACACACTGTCTAAATCAGTCTATATGACACACTGTCTAAATCAGTCTATATAACACACTGTCTAAATCAGTCTATATAACACACTGTCTAAATCAGTCTATGTAACACACTGTCTAAATCAGTCTATATAACACACTGTCTATATAACACACTGTCTAAATCAGTCTATATAACACACTGTCTAAATCAGTCTATATAACACACTGTCTAAATCAGTCTATATAACACACTGTCTATATAACACACTGTCTAAATCAGTCTATATAACACACTGTCTAAATCAGTCTATATGACACACTGTCTAAATCAGTCTATATAACACACTGTCTATATATCACGCTGTCTATATCAGTCTATATAACACACTGTCTAAATCAGTCAATATGACACACTGTCTAGATAACACACTGTCTAAATCAGTCTATATAACACACTGTCTAAATCAGTCTATATAACTCACTGTCTATATAACACACTGTCTATATGACACACTGTCTAAATCAGTCTATATAACCACACTGTCTAAATCTGTCTATATAACACACTGTCTAAATCAGTCTATATAACACATGGTCTAAATCAGTCTATATAACACACTGTCTAAATCAGTCTATATAACACACTGTCTAAATCAGTCTATAAAACACACAGTCTATATAACACACTGTCTATATAACACACTGTCTAAATCAGTCCATATAACACACTGTCTAAATCAGTCTATATAACACACTGTCTAAATCAGTCTATATAACACACTGTCTAAATCAGTCTATAAAACACACAGGCTATATAACACACTGTCTATATAACACACTGTCTAAATCAGTCCATATAACACACTGTCTAAATCAGTCTATATAACACACTGTCTAAATCAGTCTATATAACACACTATCTAAATCAGTCTATATAACACACTGTTTAAATCTGTCTATATGACACACTGTATATATAACACACTGTCTAAATCAGTCTATATGACACACTGTCTAAATCAGTCTATATAACACACTTTCTAAATCAGTCTATATGACACACTGTCTATATGACACACTGTCTAAATCAGTCTATATAACACACTGTCTATATCAGTCTATATAACCACACTGTCTATATAACACACTGTCTAAATCAGTCTATATAACACACTGTCTAAATCAGTCTATATAACACACTGTCTAAATCAGTCTATATAACACACTGTCTATATAACACACTGTCTAAATCAGTCTATATAACACACTTTCTAAATCAGTCTATATAACACACTGTCTACATCAGTCTATATAACACACTGTCTATATAACACACTGTCTAAATCAGTCTATATAACACACTGTCTAAATCAGTCTATATTACACACTGTCTATATAACACACTGTCTAAATCAGTCTATATAACACACTGTCTAAATCAGTCTATATAACACACTGTCTAAATCAGTCTATATAACACACTGTCTATATGACACACTGTCTAAATCAGTCTATATAACTGCACTGTCTAAATCAGTCTATGTAACACACTGTCTATATAACACACTGTCTATATAACACACTGTCTAAATCAGTCTATATAACCACACTCTCTACATAACACACTGTCTAAATCAGTCTATATAACACACTGTCTATATAACACACTGTCTAAATCAGTCTATATAACACACTGTCTATATGACACCCTGTCTAAATCAGTCTATATAACACACTGTCTAAATCTGGGACTGGGATTGAGCCCTGTGGTGAGTCTCTGGCTCCCTAGTGAAATCTAGCCCTGTGGTGAGTCTCTGGCTCCCTTGTGAAATCTAGCCCTGTGATGAGTCTCTGGCTCCCTAGTGAAATCTAGCCCTGTGATGAGTCTCTGGCTCCCTAGTGAAATCTAGCCCTGTGATGAGTCTCTGGCTCCCTAGTGAAATCTAGCCCTGTGATGAGTCTCTGGCTCCCTAGTGAAATCTAGCCCTGTGATGAGTCTCTGGCTCCCTAGTGAAATCTAGCCCTGTGGTGAGTCTCTGGCTCCCTAGTGAAATCTAGCCCTGTGGTGAGTTTCTGGCTCCCTAGTGAAATCTAGCCCTAAGGTGAGTGAGTCTCTGTCTCCCTAGTGAAATCTAGCCCTGTGGTGAGTCTTTGGCTCCTTACTGAAATCTAGCCCTGTGATGAATCTCTGGCTCCCTAGTGAAATCAGAGGAGAGGGGCTGATGGTACAGAGGAGGCTGAGATCAGTGTGACAGAGGAGAGAGCTGATGGTGGAGAGGAGGCTGAGATCAGTGTGCCAGAGGAGAGGACTGATGATAAAGAGGAGTTGGGCTGATGGTAGAGAGGAGAGGGGCTGATGGTAGAGAGGAGAGGGGCTGATGGTGGAGAGGAGGCTGAGATCAGTGTGACAGAGGAGAGGGGCTGATGGTAGAGAGGAGAGGGGCTGATGGTAGAGAGGAGAGGGTGAGATGGTAGAGAGGAGAGGGGCTGATGGTAGAGAGGAGTGGTCCTGATGGTAGAGAGGAGAGGGGCTGATGGTAGAGAGGAGAGGGGCTGATGGTAGAGAGGCGTGGTCCTGATGGTAGAGAGGAGATGGGCTGATGGTAGAGAGGAGAGGTCCTGATGGTAGAGAGGAGAGGGGCTGATGGTAGAGAGGAGAGGGGCTGATGGTAGAGAGGAGAGGGGCTGATGGTAGAGAGGAGAGGGGCTGATGGTAGAGAGGAGAGGGGCTGATGGTAGAGAGGAGAGGGGCTGATGGTAGAGAGGAGAGGGGCTGATGGTAGAGAGGAGTGGGGCTGATGATAGAGAGGAGAGGGCTTGATGGTAGAGAGGAGAGGAGAGGGGCTGATGGTAGAGAGGAGAGGAGAGGGGCTGATGGTAGAGAGGAGAGGAGAGGGGCTGATGGTAGAGAGGAGAGGAGAGGGGCTGATGGTAGAGAGGAGAGGGGCAGATGGTAGAGAGGAGAGGAGAGGGGCTGCTGGTAGAGAGGAGAGGAGAGGGGCAGATGGTAGAGAGGAGAGGTCCTGATGGTAGAGAGGAGAGGAGATGGGCAGATGGTAGAGAGGAGAGGTCCTGATGGTAGAGAGGAGTGGTCCTGATGGTAGAGAGGAGAAGGGCTGATGGTAGAGAGGAGACTCTTGACTGCCCCTCAGGAGACTGTTGGACGTGACCTGGATACTCCAGCCTCTGTTAAAGACCGTTGTCCAGCACCAAGAACGACATGTACTTTTGTTTTGTAAATAAATATATTATTTATAAACCCTCTTACCCCTTCAAAGTAGGAAGATACGTATGCAAATAAAATATGTGGTCAGAATAATCAGATCAGATTGTGATGTCATACTGGGGGTGAAAAACTTAAAAACTTTTAAAAACTCAATTCCACCTGAACAGGCTGAAATGCAAATAATATATATATATATTTATTTATCTTACACTAAAAGGACATTATGATAATTGAACAATTTTCTGTGTTATTTCAACCTCATAGTATGGAAATATCACATTTCTCTGTCTGCATTGCCTCATTACAACCAAAAAGCATTTTTTATTTATTTTCTTTTAATGATATATTGCCAATTTTGACTTTACCTTCCTGTGGAGATCGCTCAGCTCTGCCTCCAGGACAATAAACATCCACCTGCAAAGTGAGACAGACATCATTAGGGGTTTTGAATAACACTGGCTGGGACAACAAGGCAGGGATATGGCCCAGAAAACTTTCATGGCAGACGGTCAACTATCTGTTCTTTGAGTCTGTTTGGAACCTCACTTATCCTGTCTGTCTGTCTGTCTGTGTCTGTCTGTGTCTGTCTGTCTGTCTGTCTGTCTGTGTCTTTCTCTCTCTCTCTGTCTGTCTGTCTGTCTGTCTGTCTGTCTGTCTGTCTGTCTGTCTGTCTGTCTGTCTGTCTGTCTGTCTGTCTGTCTGTCTGTCTGTCTGTCTGTCTGTCTGTCTGTCTGTCTGTCTGTCTGTCTGTCTGTCTGTCTGTCTGTCTCTGTCTGTCTGTCTGTCTGTCTGTCTGTGTCTTTCTCTCTCTCTCTGTCTGTCTGTCTGTCTGTCTGTCTGTCTGTCTGTCTGTCTGTCTGTCTGTCTGTCTGTCTGTCTGTCTGTCTGTCTGTCTGTCTGTCTGTCTGTCTGTCTGTCTGTCTGTCTGTCTGTCTGTCTGTCTGTCTGTCTGTCTGTCTGTCTGTCTGTCTGTCTGCCTGCCTGCCTGTCTGTCTGTCTGTCTGTCTGTCTGTCTGCCTGTCTCCCTCTCCTCTCTCCAGGTGACGAGGGCAGCGGCAGCAGCAGTGGCTGTACAGAGGGATGTACCACAGAGTTTGTGTTTGTGGGTCCAGAGGCCCCCGTGGTGGGAGCAGACAGGAGTGATGAGCGAGCTTCGGCTGCATCAGGCAGCGCCCCACATCCCTCCAGACCCTCTCCCCTGCTACTGACCCTCTCTCTCACAGCCCTGTCCTGGTCCAGGAGGTAATACCAGCTGGCCCGAGAGGACACCAGGACATTACCCCTGCTACTGACCCTCTCTCTCACAGCCCTGTCCTGGTCCAGGAGGTAATACCAGCTGGCCCGAGAGGACACCAGGACATTACTGCTACTCTGACTCTGGCACCAATCAGACAGCCAGCCAGCCGGTCGTCATACTAACTGTTAGTGTTCTCTAAACGGAACCAGAACAGGACAACCCTTTTGGATCCCCACCATGAAGAGATATGGTGACAGTAGTATACTGTAGTAGACTGAGGAGTGTTGTGAGTGCTGCATCCTGCTTTGTCCCCAAAGATCTCTCTGTTCTAAGATGTTCTGTTCTAATCTGCTCTATTCTAATCTGTTCTGTTCTGCTCTATTCTAATCTGTTCTGTTCTGCTCTATTCTAATCTGCTCTGCTCTATTCTGTTCTGCTCTATTCTAATCTGTTCTGCTCTATTCTAATCTGTTCTGTTCTGCTCTATTCTAATCTGTTCTGTTCTGCTCTATTCTAATCTGCTCTGCTCTATTCTGTTCTGCTCTATTCTAATCTGTTCTGCTCTATTCTAATCTGTTCTGTTCTGCTCTGTTCTGCTCTGTTCTGATCTGTTCTGTTCTGCTCTGTTCTGCTCTATTCTAATCTGTTCTGCTCTGTTCTAATCTGTTCTGCTCTGTTCTAATCTATTCTGCTCTATTCTAATCTGTTCTGCTCTATTCTAATCTGTTCTGCTCTAATCTAATCTGTTCTGCTCTATTCTAATCTGTTCTGCTCTATTCTAATCTGTTCTGCTCTATTCTGTTCTGCTCTGTTCTGCTCTATTCTAATCTGTTCTGCTCTATTCTAATCTGTTCTGCTCTATTCTAATCTGTTCTGCTCTATTCTAATCTGTTCTGCTCTATTCTAATCTGTTCTGCTCTATTCTAATCTGTTCTGTTCTAATCTGTTCTGCTCTATTCTAACCTGTTCTGCTCTATTCTAATCTGTTCTGCTCTAATCTGTTCTAATCTGTTCTGCTATGCTCTGTTCTAATCTGTTCTGCTCTATTCTAATCTGTTCTGTTCTAATCTGTTCTGCTCTATTCTAATCTGTTCTGCTCTATTCTAATCTGTTCTGCTCTATTCTAATCTGTTCTGCTCTAATCTGTTCTAATCTGTTCTGCTATGCTCTGTCTAATCTGTTCTGTTCTGCTTTGTTCTGCTCTAATCTGTTCTGTTCTGCTCTGCTCTGCTCTATTCTAATCTGTTCTGCTCTAATCTGTTCTGTTCTAATCTGTTCTGCTCTGCTTTGTTCTGCTCTGTTCTGCTCTAATCTGTTCTGTTCTGCTCTGTTCTAATCTGCTCTGTTCTGCTTTGTTCTAATCTGTTCAGCTCTATTCTAATCTCTTCTGCTCTGTTCTAATCTGCTCTGCTCTTTTCTAATCCGTTCTGACCTATTCTGCTCTATTCTAATATGTTCTGCTCTAATCTATTCTGCTCTGTTCTAATCTGTTCTGCTCTATTCTATTCTAATCTGTTCTGCTCTGCTCTATTCTAATCTGTTCTGTTCTAATCTGTTCTGCTCTGCTCTATTCTAATCTGTTCTGTTCTAATCTGTTCTGCTCTAATCTGTTCTGCTCTGCTCTATTCTGCTCTGCTCTGCTCTATTCTAATCTGTTCTGTTCTAATCTGTTCTGCTCTGCTCTATTCTGCTCTGCTCTATTCTATTCTAATCTGTTCTGCTCTAATCTGTTCTGCTCTTCTCTGCTCGGTGACGTCCAGAACAGAACATAGCGTCAGTGGGGCAGCCAAACTTCTCCCCTTTTCTCCAAACCAACAAACTGCTTCTCTCCTTAACTCTGATTGAACAACAACATGCTCTTTCTCTCCTGGAGAGACAGAATGAGAACACAATTTAGAGTGATGATGATGATGATGATGATGAATTTTAAAATACGTGAGATTCTATTTTTCTTTCTCTGTAAAGCAGAATTATGAAACCTTCAACATGAACAGAACAGAAGAGAAATAGAGAACCCTGAGAAGGTTCTGTTAGTTCCTACATCCTCCCACAACAGACAGAGAAGGTTATGTTAGTACCTACATCCTCCCACAACAGAGAGAGAAGGTTCTGTTAGTACCTACATCCTCCCACAACAGACAGAGAAGGTTCTGTTAGTACCTACATCCTCCCACAACAGACAGAGAAGGTTCTGTTAGTACCTACATCCTCCCACAACAGAGAGAGAGGGTTATGTTAGTACCTACATCCTCCCACAACAGACAGAGAAGTTTCTGTTAGTTCCTACATCCTCCCACAACAGACAGAGAAGGTTCTGTTAGTACCTACATCCTCCCACAACAGACAGAGAAGGTTCTGTTAGTACCTACATCCTCCCACAACAGACAGAGAGGGTTATGTTAGGACCTACATCCTCCCACAACAGACAGAGAGGGTTATGTTAGGACCTACATCCTCCCACAACAGACAGAGAGGGTTATGTTAGGACCTACATCCTCCCACAACAGACAGAGAGGGTTATGTTAGGACCTACATCCTCCCACAACAGACAGAGAAGGTTCTGTTAGTACCTACATCCTCCCACAACAGACAGAGAAGGTTCTGTTAGTACCTACATCCTCCCACAACAGAGAGAGAAGGTTCTGTTAGTACCTACATCCTCCCACAACAGACAGAGAGAGAGAAACAGTAAGAAACAGAGAATGAATGTTCCACTGTATCAGAATCATTTGGAGTCAGCATGACAGGGTCAGAGACACAGAAAGACTGTTGTTTTCTACCCACCAGCTACACAACACATCAGCCAGTCTACCATGTTTTCCTGCTGTGAAGTTCATTGATGTTGTTACTGTTCCAGAACAGAGCAGATCTACATCCCACAAGACACCCTGTTTTCTACATAGTGCTGCTATAGGGCCCTGGTCTAAAGTAGTGTACTATATATAGGGAATAGGGTTCTATAGGGCCCTGGTCTAAAGTAGTGTACTATATATAGGGAATAGGGTTCTATAGGGCCCTGGTCTAAAGTAGTGCACTATATAGGGAATAGGGTTCTATCGGGCCCTGGTCTAAAGTAGTGCACAATATAGTGCACTCTATAAGGAATAGGGTTCTATAGGTCCCTGGTCTAAAGTAGTGCACAATATAGGGAATAGGGTTCTATAGGGCCCTGGTCTAAAGTAGTGCACTATAATAGGGAATAGGGTTCTATAGGGCCCAGGTCTAAAGTAGTGAACTATATAAGGAATAGAGTTCTATTGGGCTCTGGTCTAATGTAGTGCACTATATATAGGGAATAGGGTTCTATAGGGCCCTGGTCTAAAGTAGTGCACTATAATAGGGAATAGGGTTCTATAGGGCCCAGGTCTAAAGTAGTGAACTATATAAGGAATAGAGTTCTATTGGGCTCTGGTCTAATGTAGTGCACTATATATAGGGAATAGGGTTCTATAGGGCCCTGGTCTAAAGTTGTGCACTTTTAGGGAATAGGGTTCTATAGGGTTCTGGTCTGCAGTAGTGCACTATATAGGGAATAGGGTTCTAAACAGGGAACCAGCGCTTAACACCCCATTAGAGCACTAAACAGGGAACCAGAGTTAATCTCCCCATTAGAGCACTAAACAGGAAACCAGAGATCATCTCCCCATTAGAGCACTAAACAGGGAACCAGAGATCATCTCCCCATTAGAGCACTAAACAGGGAGCCAGAGTTCATCTCCCCATTAGAGCACTAAACAGGGAACCAGAGTTCAGCTCCCCATTAGAGCACTAAACAGGGACCCAGAGTTCATCTCCCCATTAGAGCACTAAACAGGGAACCAGAGTTCATCTCCCCATTAGAGCACTAAACAGGGAACCAGAGTAAATCTCCCCATTAGAGCACTAAACAGTGACATTTGGAGACCCAAGCGAGAGGCTTCTGTAGCCATGGTCAAATGACAGGGAGGCGCCAAACCTACCGAGATCATGTATGATTTCTAGGAGGTTTTAATTATATGGCCAGCTGTTTCAGACTGTATTTTTTTAACCATTTGTATCGTGTTAAAGATTAGGCATTATCCACAGCCACTGTCACTTATACCAACATGCATTTATAACTGTCTCTTTAGTGTTAGTTTCCTTACATTTTCTGTCTGAATCGGGCCCACGGGGAATAGAGTGTAATTTGGGACTCAACCCTAGAGACCAGGAGGCTTGTGGGTCCTCAGTCCTTTCCTCTCTGTCCCATAGTAAAGGTGTAGGTCTGAATCGGGCCCACGGGGAATAGAGTGTAATTTGGGACTCAGCCCTAGAGACCAGGAGGCTTGTGGGTCCTCAGTCCTTTCCTCTCTGTCCCATAGTAAAGGTGTAGGTCTGAATCGGGCCCACAGGGAATAGAGTGTAATTTGGGACTCAGCCCTAGAGACCAGGAGGCTTGTGGGTCCTCAGTCCTTTCCTCTCTGTCCCATAGTAAAGGTGTAGGTCTGAATCGGGCCCACGGGGAATAGAGTGTAATTTGGGACTCAGCCCTAGAGACCAGGAGGCTTGTGGGTCCTCAGTCCTTTCCTCTCTGTCCCATAGTAAAGGTGTAGGTCTGAATCGGGCCCACGGGGAATAGAGTGTAATTTGGGACTCAGCCCTAGAGACCAGGAGGCTTGTGGGTCCTCAGTCCTTTCCTCTCTGTCCCATAGTAAAGGTGTAGGTCTGAATCGGGCCCACGGGGAATAGAGTGTAATTTGGGACTCAGCCCTAGAGACCAGGAGGCTTGTGGGTCCTCAGTCCTTTCCTCTCTGTCCCATAGTAAAGGTGTAGGTCTGAATCGGGCCCACGGGGAATAGAGTGTAATTTGGGACTCAGCCCTAGAGACCAGGAGGCTTGTGGGTCCTCAGTCCTTTCCTCTCTGTCCCATAGTAAAGGTGTAGGTCTGAATCGGGCCCACGGGGAATAGAGTGTAATTTGGGACTCAGCCCTAGAGACCAGGAGGCTTGTGGGTCCTCAGTCCTTTCCTCTCTGTCCCATAGTAAAGGTGTGCGTCTGAATAGGGCCCACAGGGAATAGAGTGTAATTTGGGACTCAGCCCTAGAGACCAGGAGGCTTGTGGGTCCTCAGTCCTTTCCTCTCTGTCCCATAGTAAAGGTGTAGGTCTGAATCGGGCCCACGGGGAATAGAGTGTAATTTGGGACTCAGCCCTAGAGACCAGGAGGCTTATAAAGATATAAAACTGTATTTTTTTGTGAAGAATCAACAACAAGTGGGACACAATCATGAAGTGGAACGACATTTATTGGATATTTCAAACTTTTTTAACAAATCAAAAACTGAAAAATTGGGCGTGCAAAATTATTCGTCTTTCTTTCAGCATGATATTTCCCTGAACAACGTTTCCCTGAACAACGTTTCCCTGAACAACGTTTCCCTGAACGTTTCCCTGAACAACGTTTCCCTGAACAACGTTTCCCTGAGGCAACAACAAAAAAGTTGACAATATTTATTAAATATATATATATATATGTTCGAAACCAATCAAATATGATTCTTTAGAGGTTCCTACACAAGTACATTATTGTCAAGTTATTTCTATCTAAACATGCAGCATAATGAGATGTATCTTATGTCTTCGCTCAAACCACGCACTGCTTCCTGAAATAATGTCCCTCCTCCAGTTCATACATCATACCAAATTCTGCACCTCACTGGGATGGTTTACAGACGTCATCACATATTGTCCTGTGTAGAAATGGGAAAACATTCACATGGGAAAAACTGATTTTAGTTTTTTTTTTTCTGACCTCTTCTCTCCTTTGGCTTACTGTCTGAAATGTTGGGTCTGACCTCTTCTCTCCTTTGGCTTACTGTCTGAAATGTTGGGTCTGACCTCTTCTCTCCTTTGGGTTACTGTCTGAAATGTTGGGTCTGACCTCTTCTCTCCTCACAGCTTCTGTTTGGATTCATCAGTTTATCTGTCATCATATTCAAAACCTCGAAGTTTTAAATCTGTCTTAGCTGGATGGCAGAGTATCAATGTTTGGCTTTTTTAAATAACTATCCCAAAAGAGATCTACAATCATGGTTATTGGTTTTATCTATTTGAGTTGACTTTTAATACTGTTTATGTTCCACGAAATGATGTGCCGTCTTGTCCGACAGAAAGACGAGGTACTACGTTTTAATTTGACACTTAAAGTTCTATGTTTTTAAAAGGAGAAGTGAGGAGCACATTTTAATAGCTTCAAGTTATTCCCACAGTGCACTGCTGCTGCATTACACTAGTCGGGGTGGATCGAGACGTTATTCCCACAGCGCACTGCTGCATTACACTAATCGGGGTGGATCGAGACGTTATTCCCACAGCGCACTGCTGCTGCATTACACTAGTCGGGGTGGATCGAGACGTTATTCCCACAGCGCACTGCTGCATTACACTAGTCGGGGTGGATCGAGACGTTATTCCCACAGCGCACTGCTGCATTACACTAGTCGGGGTGGATCGAGACGTTATTCCCACAGCGCACTGCTGCATTACACTAGTCGGGGTGGATCGAGACGTTATTCCCACAGCGCACTGCTGCATTACACTAGTCGGGGTGGATCGAGACGTTATTCCCACAGCGCACTGCTGCTGCATTACACTAGTCGGGGTGGATCGAGACGTTATTCCCACAGCGCATTGCATATTACACTAGTCGGGGTGGATCGAGACGTTATTCCCACAGCGCACTGCTGCTGCATTACACTAGTCGGGGTGGATCGAGACGTTATTCCCACAGCGCACTGCTGCATTACACTAGTCGGGGTGGATCGAGACGTTATTCCCACAGCGCACTGCTGCATTACACTAGTCGGGGTGGATCGAGACGTTATTCCCACAGCGCACTGCTGCTGCATTACACTAGTCGGGGTGGATCGAGACGTTATTCCCACAGTGCACTGCTGCTGCATTACACTAGTCGGGGTGGATCGAGACGTTATTCCCACAGCGCATTGCAGATTACACTACTCGGGGTGGATCGAGACGTTATTCCCACAGCGCACTGCTGCATTACACTACTCGGGGTGGATCGAGACGTTATTCCCACAGTGCACTGCTGCATTACACTAGTCGGGGTGGATCGAGACGTTATTCCCACAGCGCACTGCTGCTGCATTACACTAGTCGGGGTGGATCGAGACGTTATTCCCACAGCGCACTGCTGCATTACACTAGTCGGGGTGGATCGAGACGTTATTCCCACAGCGCACTGCTGCTGCATTACACTAGTCGGGGTGGATCGAGACGTTATTCCCACAGCGCACTGCTGCATTACACTAGTCGGGGTGGATCGAGACGTTATTCCCACAGCGCACTGCTGCTGCATTACACTAGTCGGGGTGGATCGAGACGTTATTCCCACAGCGCATTGCATATTACACTAGTCGGGGTGGATCGAGACGTTATTCCCACAGCGCACTGCTGCTGCATTACACTAGTCGGGGTGGATCGAGACGTTATTCCCACAGCGCATTGCTGCTGCATTACACTAGTCGGGGTGGATCGAGACGTCCGTCATACGAGCAGACATGCCTTAACGTTGTCTTTAAAGAAAAGGTAAATGGATTGCTTGTTTGGGATTTTCTTACACGTTCTTGTATACAGAATACTTATGAATGAGTACAAATAAAGATTTTATTAAAAAATAAACGATGACTTACAGTTTCAATACAATGTATCACTTTGATGTATGACTGCATCACTGCCCTTTACATGAACCTGTCTGAGATGTCCCCTTCCATAGGTCCACCATCACTGCCCTTTACATGAACCTGTCTGAGATGTCCCCTTCCATAGGTCCACCATCACTGCCCTTTACATGAACCTGTCTGAGATGTCCCCTTCCATAGGTCCACCATCACTGCCCTTTACATGAACCTGTCTGAGATGTCCCCTTCCATAGGTCCACCATCACTGCCCTTTACATGAACCTGTCTGAGATGTCCCCTTACATAGGTCCACCATCACTGCCCTTTACATGAACCTGTCTGAGATGTCCCCTTCTATAGGTCCACCATCACTGCCCTTTACATGAACCTGTCTGAGATGTCCCCTTCCATAGGTCCACCATCACTGCCCTTTACATGAACCTGTCTGAGATGTCCCCTTCCATAGGTCCACCATCACTGCCCTTTACATGAACCTGTCTGAGATGTCCCCTTCCATAGGTCCACCATCACTGCCCTTTACATGAACCTGTCTGAGATGTCCCCTTCCATAGGTCCACCATCACTGCCCTTTACATGAACCTGTCTGAGATGTCCCCTTCCATAGGTCCACCATCACTGCCCTTTACATGAACCTGTCTGAGATGTCCCCTTCCATAGGTCCACCATCACTGCCCTTTACATGAACCTGTCTGAGATGTCCCCTTCCATAGGTCCACCATCACTGCCCTTTACATGAACCTGTCTGAGATGTCCCCTTCCATAGGTCCACCATCACTGCCCTTTACATGAACCTGTCTGAGATGTCCCCTTCCATAGGTCCACCATCACTGCCCTTTACATGAACCTGTCTGAGATGTCCCCTTCCATAGGTCCACCATCACTGCCCTTTACATGAACCTGTCTGAGATGTCCCCTTCCATAGGTCCACCATCACTGCCCTTTACATGAACCTGTCTGAGATGTCCCCTTCCATAGGTCCACCATCACTGCCCTTTACATGAACCTGTCTGAGATGTCCCCTTCCATAGGTCCACCATCACTGCCCTTTACATGAACCTGTCTGAGATGTCCCCTTCCATAGGTCCACCATCACTGCCCTTTACATGAACCTGTCTGAGATGTCCCCTTCCATAGGTCCACCATCACTGCCCTTTACATGAACCTGTCTGAGATGTCCCCTTCCATAGGTCCACCATCACTGCCCTTTACATGAACCTGTCTGAGATGTCCCCTTCCATAGGTCCACCATCACTGCCCTTTACATGAACCTGTCTGAGATGTCCCCTTCCATAGGTCCACCATCACTGCCCTTTACATGAACCTGTCTGAGATGTCCCCTTACATAGGTCCACCATCACTGCCCTTTACATGAACCTGTCTGAGATGTCCCCTTCTATAGGTCCACCATCACTGCCCTTTACATGAACCTGTCTGAGATGTCCCCTTCCATAGGTCCACCATCACTGCCCTTTACATGAACCTGTCTGAGATGTCCCCTTCCATAGGTCCACCATCACTGCCCTTTACATGAACCTGTCTGAGATGTCCCCTTCCATAGGTCCACCATCACTGCCCTTTACATGAACCTGTCTGAGATGTCCCCTTCCATAGGTCCACCATCACTGCCCTTTACATGAACCTGTCTGAGATGTCCCCTTCCATAGGTCCACCATCACTGCCCTTTACATGAACCTGTCTGAGATGTCCCCTTCCATAGGTCCACCATCACTGCCCTTTACATGAACCTGTCTGAGATGTCCCCTTCCATAGGTCCACCATCACTGCCCTTTACATGAACCTGTCTGAGATGTCCCCTTCCATAGGTCCACCATCACTGCCCTTTACATGAACCTGTCTGAGATGTCCCCTTCCATAGGTCCACCATCACTGCCCTTTACATGAACCTGTCTGAGATGTCCCCTTCCATAGGTCCACCATCACTGCCCTTTACATGAACCTGTCTGAGATGTCCCCTTCCATAGGTCCACCATCACTGCCCTTTACATGAACCTGTCTGAGATGTCCCCTTCCATAGGTCCACCATCACTGCCCTTTACATGAACCTGTCTGAGATGTCCCCTTCCATAGGTCCACCATCACTGCCCTTTACATGAACCTGTCTGAGATGTCCCCTTCCATAGGTCCACCATCACTGCCCTTTACATGAACCTGTCTGAGATGTCCCCTTCCATAGGTCCACCATCACTGCCCTTTACATGAACCTGTCTGAGATGTCCCCTTCCATAGGTCCACCATCACTGCCCTTTACATGAACCTGTCTGAGATGTCCCCTTCCATAGGTCCACCATCACTGCCCTTTACATGAACCTGTCTGAGATGTCCCCTTCCATAGGTCCACCATCACTGCCCTTTACATGAACCTGTCTGAGATGTCCCCTTCCATAGGTCCACCATCACTGCCCTTTACATGAACCTGTCTGAGATGTCCCCTTCCATAGGTCCACCATCACTGCCCTTTACATGAACCTGTCTGAGATGTCCCCTTCCATAGGTCCACCATCACTGCCCTTTACATGAACCTGTCTGAGATGTCCCCTTCCATAGGTCCACCATCACTGCCCTTTACATGAACCTGTCTGAGATGTCCCCTTCCATAGGTCCACCATCACTGCCCTTTACATGAACCTGTCTGAGATGTCCCCTTCCATAGGTCCACCATCACTGCCCTTTACATGAACCTGTCTGAGATGTCCCCTTCCATAGGTCCACCATCACTGCCCTTTACATGAACCTGTCTGAGATGTCCCCTTCCATAGGTCCACCATCACTGCCCTTTACATGAACCTGTCTGAGATGTCCCCTTCCATAGGTCCACCATCACTGCCCTTTACATGAACCTGTCTGAGATGTCCCCTTCCATAGGTCCACCATCACTGCCCTTTACATGAACCTGTCTGAGATGTCCCCTTCCATAGGTCCACCATCACTGCCCTTTGCATGAACCTGTCTGAGATGTCCCCTTCCATAGGTCCACCATCACTGCCCTTTACATGAACCTGTCTGAGATGTCCCCTTCCATAGGTCCACCATCACTGCCCTTTACATGAACCTGTCTGAGATGTCCCCTTCCATAGGTCCACCATCACTGCCCTTTACATGAACCTGTCTGAGATGTCCCCTTCCATAGGTCCACCATCACTGCCCTTTACATGAACCTGTCTGAGATGTCCCCTTCCATAGGTCCACCATCACTGCCCTTTACATGAACCTGTCTGAGATGTCCCCTTCTATAGGTCCACCATCACTGCCCTTTACATGAACCTGTCTGAGATGTCCCCTTCCATAGGTCCACCATCACTGCCCTTTACATGAACCTGTCTGAGATGTCCCCTTCCATAGGTCCACCATCACTGCCCTTTACATGAACCTGTCTGAGATGTCCCCTTCCATAGGTCCACCATCACTGCCCTTTACATGAACCTGTCTGAGATGTCCCCTTCTATAGGTCCACCATCACTGCCCTTTACATGAACCTGTCTGAGATGTCCCCTTCCATAGGTCCACCATCACTGCCCTTTACATGAACCTGTCTGAGATGTCCCCTTCCATAGGTCCACCATCACTGCCCTTTACATGAACCTGTCTGAGATGTCCCCTTCCATAGGTCCACCATCACTGCCCTTTACATGAACCTGTCTGAGATGTCCCCTTCCATAGGTCCACCATCACTGCCCTTTACATGAACCTGTCTGAGATGTCCCCTTCCATAGGTCCACCATCACTGCCCTTTACATGAACCTGTCTGAGATGTCCCCTTCCATAGGTCCACCATCACTGCCCTTTACATGAACCTGTCTGAGATGTCCCCTTCCATAGGTCCACCATCACTGCCCTTTACATGAACCTGTCTGAGATGTCCCCTTCCATAGGTCCACCATCACTGCCCTTTACATGAACCTGTCTGAGATGTCCCCTTCCATAGGTCCACCATCACTGCCCTTTACATGAACCTGTCTGAGATGTCCCCTTCCATAGGTCCACCATCACTGCCCTTTACATGAACCTGTCTGAGATGTCCCCTTCTATAGGTCCACCATCACTGCCCTTTACATGAACCTGTCTGAGATGTCCCCTTCCATAGGTCCACCATCACTGCCCTTTACATGAACCTGTCTGAGATGTCCCCTTCCATAGGTCCACCATCACTGCCCTTTGCATGAACCTGTCAGAGATGTCCCCTTCCATAGGTCCACCATCACTGCCCTTTGCATGAACCTGTCTGAGATGTCCCCTTCCATAGGTCCACCATCACTGCCCTTTACATGAACCTGTCTGAGATGTCCCCTTCCATAGGTCCACCATCACTGCCCTTTGCATGAACCTGTCTGAGATGTCCCCTTCCATAGGTCCACCATCACTGCCCTTTGCATGAACCTGTCAGAGATGTCCCCTTCCATAGGTCCACCATCACTGCCCTTTGCATGAACCTGTCTGAGATGTCCCCTTCCATAGGTCCACCATCACTGCCCTTTACATGAACCTGTCTGAGATGTCCCCTTCCATAGGTCCACCATCACTGCCCTTTACATGAACCTGTCTGAGATGTCCCCTTCCATAGGTCCACCATCACTGCCCTTTACATGAACCTGTCTGAGATGTCCCCTTCCATAGGTCCACCATCACTGCCCTTTACATGAACCTGTCTGAGATGTCCCCTTCCATAGGTCCACCATCACTGCCCTTTACATGAACCTGTCTGAGATGTCCCCTTCCATAGGTCCACCATCACTGCCCTTTACATGAACCTGTCTGAGATGTCCCCTTCCATAGGTCCACCATCACTGCCCTTTACATGAACCTGTCTGAGATGTCCCCTTCCATAGGTCCACCATCACTGCCCTTTACATGAACCTGTCTGAGATGTCCCCTTCCATAGGTCCACCATCACTGAGACATGTCTGAGATGTCCCCTGCTATAGGTCCACCATCACTGAGACATGTCTGAGATGTCCCCTTCTATAGGTCCACCATCACTGAGACATGTCAGAGATGTCCCCTTCTACAGGTCCACCATCACTGAGACATGTCAGAGATGTCCCCTTCTACAGGTCCACCATCACTGAGACATGTCAGAGATGTCCCCTTCTACAGGTCCACCATCACTGAGACATGTCAGAGATGTCCCCTTCTATAGGTCCACCATCACTGAGACAAAGACATGTCTGAGATGTCCCCTTCTATAGGTCCACCATCACTGAGACATGTCAGAGATGTCCCCTTCTATAGGTCCACCATCACTGAGACATGTCTGAGATGTCCCCTTCTACAGGTCCACCATCACTGAGACATGTCAGAGATGTCCCCTTCTATAGGTCCACCATCACTGAGACATGTCAGAGATGTCCCCTTCTACAGGTCCACCATCACTGAGACATGTCAGAGATGTCCCCTGCTATAGGTCCACCATCACTGAGACATGTCTGAGATGTCCCCTTCTATAGGTCCACCATCACTGAGACAAAGACATGTCAGAGATGTCCCCTTCTATAGGTCCACCATCACTGAGACATGTCAGAGATGTCCCCTTCTATAGGTCCACCATCACTGAGACATGTCTGAGATGTCCCCTTCTATAGGTCCACCATCACTGAGACATGTCTGAGATGTCCCCTGCTATAGGTCCACCATCACTGAGACATGTTACATGTCCCCTTCTATAGGTCCACCATCACTGAGACAAAGACATGTCAGAGATGTCCCCTTCTACAGGTCCACCATCACTGAGACAAAGACATGTCAGAGATGTCCCCTTCTATAGGTCCACCATCACTGAGACATGTCAGAGATGTCCCCTTCTATAGGTCCACCATCACTGAGACATGTCAGAGATGTCCCCTTCTATAGGTCCACCATCACTGAGACATGTCAGAGATGTCCCCTTCTACAGGTCCACCATCACTGAGACATGTCAGAGATGTCCCCTGCTATAGGTCCACCATCACTGAGACATGTCTGAGATGTCCCCTTCTATAGGTCCACCATCACTGAGACAAAGACATGTCAGAGATGTCCCCTTCTATAGGTCCACCATCACTGAGACATGTCAGAGATGTCCCCTTCTATAGGTCCACCATCACTGAGACATGTCTGAGATGTCCCCTTCTATAGGTCCACCATCACTGAGACATGTCTGAGATGTCCCCTGCTATAGGTCCACCATCACTGAGACATGTTACATGTCCCCTTCTATAGGTCCACCATCACTGAGACAAAGACATGTCAGAGATGTCCCCTTCTACAGGTCCACCATCACTGAGACAAAGACATGTCAGAGATGTCCCCTTCTATAGGTCCACCATCACTGAGACATGTCAGAGATGTCCCCTTCTACAGGTCCACCATCACTGAGACATGTCAGAGATGTCAAATCAAATCAATCAAATCAAATTTATTTATATAGCCCTTCGTACATCAGCTGATATCTCAAAGTGCTGTACAGAAACCCAGCCTAGAACCCCAAACAGCAAGCAATGCAGGTGTAGAAGCACGGTGGCTAGGAAAAACTCCCTAGAAAGGCCAAAACCTAGGAAGAAACCTAGAGAGGAACCAGGCTATGTGGGGTGGCCAGTCCTCTTCTGGCTGTGCCTGGTGGAGATTATAACAGAACATGGCCAAGATGTTCAAATGTTCATAAATGACCAGCATGGTCGAATAATAATAAGGCAGAACAGTTGAAACTGGAGCAGCAGCACAGTCAGGTGGAAGTTGAAACTGGAGCAGCAGCATGGCCAGGTGGACTGGGGACAGCAAGGAGTCATCATGTCAGGTAGTCCTGGGGCATGGTCCTAGGGCTCAGGTCCTCCGAGAGAGAGAAAGAAAGAGAGAAGGAGAGAATTAGAGAACGCACACTTAGATTCACACAGGACACCGAATAGGACAGGAGAAGTACTCCAGATATAACAAACTGACCCTAGCCCCCCGACACATAAACTACTGCAGCATAAACACTGGAGGCTGAGACAGGAGGGGTCAGGAGACACTGTGGCCCCATCCGAGGACACCCCCGGACATGTCCCCTTCTATAGGTCCACCATCACTGCCCTTTACATGAACCTGTCTGAGATGTCCCCTTCTATAGGTCCACCATCACTGAGACCTGTTAGAGATGTCCCCTTCTACAGGTCCACCATCACTGAGACATGTCTGAGATGTCCCCTTCTACAGGTCCACCATCACTGAGACATGTCTGAGATGTCCCCTTCTATAGGTCCACCATCACTGAGACATGTCAGAGATGTCCCCTTCTATAGGTCCACCATCACTGAGACATGTCAGAGATGTCCCCTTCTACAGGTCCACCATCACTGAGACAAAGACATGTCAGAGATGTCCCCTTCTACAGGTCCACCATCACTGAGACATGTCAGAGATGTCCCCTGCTATATGTCCACCATCACTGAGACAAAGACCTGTCAGAGATGTCCCCTTCCATAGGTCCACCATCACTGAGACATGTCAGAGATGTCCCCTTCTATAGGTCCACCATCACTGAGACAAAGACCTGTCAGAGATGTCCCCTTCTATAGGTCCACCATCACTGAGACATGTCAGAGATGTCCCCTTCTATAGGTCCACCATCACTGAGACATGTCAGAGATGTCCCCTTCTACAGGTCCACCATCACTGAGACATGTCAGAGATGTCCCCTTCTATAGGTCCACCATCACTGAGACAAAGACATGTCAGAGATGTCCCCTTCTATAGGTCCACCATCACTGAGACATGTCAGAGATGTCCCCTTCTATAGGTCCACCATCACTGAGACATGTCTGAGATGTCCCCTTCTATAGGTCCACCATCACTGAGACATGTCAGAGATGTCCCCTTCTATAGGTCCACCATCACTGAGACATGTCTGAGATGTCCCCTTCTATAGGTCCACCATCACTGAGACATGTCAGAGATGTCCCCTTCTATAGGTCCACCATCACTGAGACAAAGACATGTCAGAGATGTCCCCTTCTACAGGTCCACCATCACTGAGACATGTCAGAGATGTCCCCTGCTATATGTCCACCATCACTGAGACAAAGACCTGTCAGAGATGTCCCCTTCCATAGGTCCACCATCACTGAGACATGTCAGAGATGTCCCCTTCTATAGGTCCACCATCACTGAGACAAAGACCTGTCAGAGATGTCCCCTTCTACAGGTCCACCATCACTGAGACAAAGACATGTCAGAGATGTCCCCTTCTATAGGTCCACCATCACTGAGACAAAGACCTGTCAGAGATGTCCCCTGCTATAGGTCCACCATCACTGAGACATGTCAGAGATGTCCCCTTCTATAGGTCCACCATCACTGAGACATGTCTGAGATGTCCCCTTCCATAGGTCCACCATCACTGAGACATGTCAGAGATGTCCCCTTCTACAGGTCCACCATCACTGAGACATGTCTGAGATGTCCCCTTCTACAGGTCCACCATCACTGAGACATGTCAGAGATGTCCCCTTCTATAGGTCCACCATCACTGAGACATGTCAGAGATGTCCCCTTCTATAGGTCCAAAGACAAAGCAAATGGTAAGTCATTAGTTTTATGAAACTCGGTCAGTTATTTCTGAGAAAACAATACTTTATTTCAAATGTAGGTGTTCTTTAAGTTATGAGGAAATGCAGATTGAGCTCATAAATTATGTAGGTGATTCGTTTTAGGGTGCGTCCCTATTCCATGTATAGTGCACTACTGACCAGAAGAGTACGACAGTTAACCCATTGGCCCTGGACAGAGTAGTGCACTAAACAGGGTGCCGATAGGGACGTAGCGGGGTAAAGAGAAAGTGATGATGAGAGTTAATGATGACCTTGGGCCTAGCTAACAGGAATATACATGATTATAGGAGGACCAGCAGAGTGATGCTATACTGCTGATATACAGCTATTCTAATGTATTAGTCACACGGTCTCCCTGTGTATCACCGTGTTGCCATGTCCTAGTAAAACCTTCATTTACTTTGACCTGAAATAACCTCTGTTACTTCCAGAACACTTCAATTACTGTGGTTCTGTTGGACTACAGTGGTTCTGTACTGGTTCTGTTAGACTACAGTGGTTCTGTTAGACTACTGTGGTTCTTTACTGGTTCTGTTGGACTACAGTGGTTCTGTTAGACTACTGTGGTTCTTTACTGGTTCTGTTGGACTACAGTGGTTCTGTTAGACTACAGTGGTTCTGTTGTCTCTGTTAGACTACTGTGGTTCTGTTAGACTATAGTGGTTATGTTAGACTATAGTGGTTCTGTTAGACTATAGTGGTTCTGTTAGACTACAGTGGTTCTGTACTGGTTCTGTTAGACTACAGTGGTTCTGTTAGACTACAGTGGTTCTGTTGTCTCTGTTAGACTACTGTGGTTCTGTTAGACTACACTGGTTCTGTTGTCTCTGTTAGACTACAGTGGTTCTGTACTGGTTCTGTTAGACTACAGTGGTTCTGTCGTCTCTGTTAGACTACAGTGGTTCTGTACTGGTTCTGTCAGACTACAGTGGTTCTGTCACCTCTGTTAGACTACAGTGGTTCTGTAGTGGTTCTGTTAGACTACAGTGGTTCTGTTAGACTACAGTGGTTATGATAGACTACAGTGGTTCTGTACTGGTTCTGTTAGACTACAGTGGTTCTGTCATCTCTGTTAGACTACAGTGGTTCTGTACTGGTTCTGTCAGACTACAGTGGTTCTGTCAGACTACAGTGGTTCTGTTGGACTACAGTGGTTCTGTACTGGTTCTGTTAGACTACAGTGGTTCTGTTGGACTATAGTGGTTCTGTTAGACTACAGTGGTTCTGTACTGGTTCTGTTACACTATAGTGGTTCTGTACTGGTTCTGTTAGACTACAGTGGTTCTGTACTGGTTCTGTTAGACTTCAGTGGTTCTGTACTGGTTCTGTTAGACTACAGTGGTTCTGTTAGACTACAGTGGTTCTGTACTGGTTCTGTTAGACTACAGTGGTTATGATAGACTACAGTGGTTCTGTACTGGTTCTTTTAGACTACAGTGGTTCTGATAGACTACAGTCGTTCTGTACTGGTTCTGTTAGACTATAGTGGTTCTGTACTGGTTCTGTTAGACTACAGTGGTTCTGTACTGGTTCTGTTAGACTTCAGTGGTTCTGTACTGGTTCTGTTAGACTACAGTGGTTCTGTACTGGTTCTGTTAGACTACAGTGGTTCTGATAGACTACAGTGGTTCTGTACTGGTTCTTTTAGACTACAGTGGTTCTGATAGACTACAGTCGTTCTGTACTGGTTCTGTTAGACTACAGTGGTTCTGTACTGGTTCTGTTAGACTACAGTGGTTCTGTACTGGTTCTGTTAGACTACAGTGGTTCTGATAGACTACAGTCGTTCTGTACTGGTTCTGTTAGACTACAGTGGTTCTGTACTGGTTCTGTTAGACTACAGTGGTTCTGTACTGGTTCTGTTAGACTACAGTGGTTCTGTACTGGTTCTGTTAGACTTCAGTGGTTCTGTACTGGTTCTGTTAGACTACAGTGGTTCTGATAGACTACAGTCGTTCTGTACTGGTTCTGTTAGACTACAGTGGTTCTGTACTGGTTCTGTTAGACTACAGTGGTTCTGATAGACTACAGTCGTTCTGTACTGGTTCTGTTAGACTACAGTGGTTCTGTACTGGTTCTGTTAGACTACAGTGGTTCTGATAGACTACAGTCGTTCTGTACTGGTTCTGTTAGACTACAGTGGTTCTGTACTGGTTCTGTTAGACTTCAGTGGTTCTGTACTGGTTCTGTTATACTGTCAAACTGTTCTTGGTTTCTGCTCCATGTCCTCTCTCTCCCTCTAAACAGATTGAGTGTAGTCTGGCCCAGGAGTGTGAAGGTGAACGCAAAGGCTCTGGAGCAACGAACCGCCCTTGTTGTCTCTGCCTGGCCGGTTCCCCTCACTCCACTGGGATTCTCTGCCTCTAAACCCTATTACAGGGGCTGAGTCACTGGCTTACTGGTTCTCTTTCAAGCCATCCCTAGGAGGGGTCACTTGAGTGGGTTGAGTCACTGGCTTACTGGTTCTCTTTCATGCCATCCCTAGGAGGGGTCACTTGAGTGGGTTGAGTCACTGGCTTACTGGTTCTCTTTCATGCCATCCCTAGGAGGGGTCACTTGAGTGGGTTGAGTCACTGGCTTACTGGTTCTCTTTCATGCCATCCCTAGGAGGGGTCACTTGAGTGGGTTGAGTCACTGGTTTACTGGTTCTCTTTCATGCCATCCCTAGGAGGGGTCACTTGAGTGGGTTGAGTCACTGGCTTACTGGTTCTCTTTCATGCCATCCCTAGGAGGGGTCACTTGAGTGGGTTGAGTCACTGGCTTACTGGTTCTCTTTCATGCCATCCCTAGGAGGGGTCACTTGAGTGGGTTGAGTCACTGGCTTACTGGTTCTCTTTCATGCCATCCCTAGGAGGGGTCACTTGAGTGGGTTGAGTCACTGGCTTACTGGTTCTCTTTCATGCCATCCCTAGGAGGGGTCACTTGAGTGGGTTGAGTCACTGGCTTACTGGTTCTCTTTCATGCCATCCCTAGGAGGGGTCACTTGAGTGGGTTGAGTCACTGGCTTACTGGTTCTCTTTCATGCCATCCCTAGGAGGGGTCACTTGAGTGGGTTGAGTCACTGGCTTACTGGTTCTCTTTCATGCCATCCCTAGGAGGGGTCACTTGAGTGGGTTGAGTCACTGATGTGATTTTATTTTATTTTTATTTTTATTTATTTCACCTTTATTTAACCAGGTAGGCTAGTTGAGAACACCTTTATTTAACCAGGTATGCCAGTTGAGAACACCTTTATTTAACCAGGTAGGCTAGTTGAGAACACCTTTATTTAACCAGGTAGGCTAGTTGAGAACACCTTTATTTAACCAGGTAGGCTAGTTGAGAACACCTTTATTTAACCAGGTAGGCTAGTTGAGAACACCTTTATTTAACCAGGTAGGCTAGTTGAGAACACCTTTATTTAACCAGGTAGGCTAGTTGAGAACACCTTTATTTAACCAGGTAGGCTAGTTGAGAACACCTTTATTTAACCAGGTAGGCTAGTTGAGAACACCTTTATTTAACCAGGTAGGCTAGTTGAGAACACCTTTATTTAACCAGGTAGGCTAGTTGAGAACACCTTTATTTAACCAGGTAGGCTAGTTGAGAACACCTTTATTTAACCTGGTAGGCTAGTTGAGAACACCTTTATTTAACCAGGTAGGCTAGTTGAGAACACCTTTATTTAACCAGGTAGGCTAGTTGAGAACACCTTTATTTAACCAGGTAGGCTAGTTGAGAACACCTTTATTTAACCAGGTAGGCTAGTTGAGAACACCTTTATTTAACCAGGTAGGCTAGTTGAGAACACCTTTATTTAACCAGGTAGGCTAGTTGAGAACACCTTTATTTAACCAGGTAGGCTAGTTGAGAACACCTTTATTTAACCAGGTAGGCTAGTTGAGAACACCTTTATTTAACCAGGTAGGCTAGTTGAGAACACCTTTATTTAACCAGGTAGGCTAGTTGAGAACACCTTTATTTAACCAGGTAGGCTAGTTGAGAACACCTTTATTTAACCAGGTAGGCTAGTTGAGAACACCTTTATTTAACCAGGTAGGCTAGTTGAGAACACCTTTATTTAACCAGGTAGGCTAGTTGAGAAGACCTTTATTTAACCAGGTAGGCTAGTTGAGAAGACCTTTATTTAACCAGGTAGGCTAGTTGAGAAGACCTTTATTTAACCAGGTAGGCTAGTTGAGAACAAGTTCTCATTTGCAACTGCGACCTGGCCAAGATAAAGCATAGCAGTGTGAACAGACAACACAGAGTTACACATGGAGTAAACAATTAACAAGTCAATAACACAGTAGAAACCAAAGGGGGAGTCTATATACAATGTGTGCAAAAGGCATGAGGAGGTAGGCGAATGATTACAATTTTGCAGATTAACACTGGAGTGATAAATGATCAGATGGTAATGTACAGGTAGAGATATTGGTGTGCAAAAGAGCAGAAAAGTAAATAAATAAAAACAGTATGGGGATGAGGTAGGTGAAAATGGGTGGGCTATTTACCAATAGACTATGTACAGCTGCAGCGATCGGTTAGCTGCTCAGATAGCTGATGTTTGAAGTTGGTGAGGGAGATAAAAGTCTCCAACTTCAGCGATTTTTGCAATTCGTTCCAGTCACAGGCAGCAGAGTACTGGAACGAGAGGCGGCCAAATGAGGTGTTGGCTTTAGGGATGATCAGTGAGATACACCTGCTGGAGCGCGTGCTACGGATGGGTGTTGCCATCGTGACCAGTGAACTGAGATAAGGCGGAGCTTTACCTAGCATGGACTTGTAGATGACCTGGAGCCAGTGGGTCTGGCGACGAATATGTAGCGAGGGCCAGCCGACTAGAGCATACACGTCGCAGTGGTGGGTGGTATAAGGTGCTTTAGTGACAAAACGGATGGCACTGTGATAGACTGCATCCAGTTTGCTGAGTAGAGTGTTGGAAGCCATTTTGTAGATGACATCGCCGAAGTCGAGGATCGGTAGGATAGTCAGTTTTACTAGGGTAAGCTTGGCGGTGTGAGTGAAGGAGGCTTTGTTGCGGAATAGAAAGCCGACTCGTGATCTTCCTGTCTGGGTTGGCGCCCCCCCTTGGGTTTGTGTAGTGGGGGAGATCTTTGTGGGCTATACTCGGCCTTGTCTCAGGATAGTAAGTTGGTGGCTGAAGGTATCCCTCTAGTGGTGTGGGGGCTGTGCCTTGGTAAAGTGGGTGGGGTTATATCCTGCCTGTCTGGGGGTGTCATCGGATGGAGCCACAGTGTCTCCTGACCCCTCCTGTCTCAGCCTCCAGTATTTATGCTGCAGTAGTTTATATGTCGGGGGGCTAGGGTCAGTCTGTTATATCTGGAGTACTTCTCCTGTCCTATCCGGTGTCCTGTGTGAATTTCAGTATGCTCTCTCTAATTCTCTCTCTTTCTCTCTTCTCTCGGAGGATCTGAGCCCTAGGATCATGCCTCAGGAATACCTGGCATGATGACTCCTGACTGCCCCCAGTCCACCTGGCCGTGCTGCTTATCCCGTTTCAACTGTTCTGCCTGCGGCTATTGAACCCTGACCTGTTCACCGGACGTGCTACCTCTCCCAGACCTGTTGTTTTCAACTATCTCTCTCTGCCGCACCTGCTGTCTCTAACTCTGAATGATCATCACTCGGAAACTGACATTTACTCCTGAGGTGCTGACTTGCTGCACCCTCTACAACCACTGTGACTATTATTATTTGACCATGCTGGTCATTTATGAACGTTTGAACATCTTGGCCATGTTCTGTTATAATCTCCACCCGGCACAGCCAGAAGAGGACTGGCCACCCCTCAGAGCCTGGTTCCTCTCTACCCAGTACAGTCAGTAGAGGACTGGCCACCCCTCAGAGCCTGGTTCCTCTCTACCCAGTACAGTCAGTAGAGGACTGGCCACCCCTCAGAGCCTGGTTCCTCTGGTCTACCCAGTACAGCCAGTAGAGGACTGGTCACCCCTCAGAGCCTGGTTCCTCTCTAGGTTTCTTCCTAGTATACGGGCACAAGGCGAGACCCAGATGCAGACAAAGGAGGCAGATGGTTATAGTCCAAGATGTTTATTAACAATCCAAAAGGGGAAGGCAAGAGAATGGTCAGGCAGGCTGAATGGTCAGGCAGGCTGAATGGTCAGGCAGGTAGAATGGTCAGGCAGGTAGAATGGTCAGGCAGGTAGAATGGTCAGGCAGGCTGAATGGTCAGGCAGGTAGAATGGTCAGGCAGGTAGAATGGTCAGGCAGGCTGAATGGTCAGGCAGGTAGAATGGTCAGGCAGGTAGAATGGTCAGACAGGCAGAATGGTCAGGCAGGTAGAATGGTCAGGCAGGCTGAATGATCAGGCAGGTAGAATGGTCAGGCAGGCTGAATGGTCAGGCAGGCTGAATGGCCAGGCAGAATGGTCAGGCAGGTAGAATGGTCAGGCAGGTAGAATGGTCAGGCAGATAGAATGGTCAGGCAGGCTGAATGATCAGGCAGGCTGAATGGTCAGGCAGGCTGAATGGTCAGGCAGGTAGAATGGTCAGGCAGGCTGAATGGTCAGGAAGAATGGTCAGGCAGGTAGAATTGTCAGGCAGGCAGAATGGTCAGGCAGGCAGAATGGTCAGGCAGGCTGAATGGTCTGGAAGAATGGTCAGGCAGGTAGAATTGTCAGGCAGGCAGAATGGTCAGGAGGAATGGTCAGGCAGGCTGAATGGTCAGGCAGGCTCGAGGTCAGGCAGGCTGAATGGTCAGGCAGGTAAATGGTCAGGAAGAATGGTCAGGCAGGTAGAATTGTCAGGCAGAATGGTCAGGAGGAATGGACAGGCTGAATGGTCAGGAAGAATGGTCAGGCAGGTAGAATTGTCAGGCAGGCTGAATGGTCAGGCTGGCTGAATGGTCAGGAGGAATGGTCAGGCAGGCTGAATGGTCAGGCAGGTAGAATGGTCAAGCAGGCTGAATGGTCAGGCAGGCTGAATGGTCAGGCAGGCTGAATGGTCAGGAAGAATGGTCAGGCAGGTAGAATTGTCAGGCAGGCAGAATGGTCAGGAGGAATGGTCAGGCAGGTAGAATGGTCAGGCAGGCTGAATGGTCAGGAAGAATGGTCAGGCAGGTAGAATTGTCAGGCAGGCTGAATGGTCAGGCAGGCTGAATGGTCAGGCAGGTAGAATGGTCAGGCAGGCTCGAGGTCAGGGCAGGTAGAATGGTCAGGCAGGCTCGAGGTCAGGGCAGGTAGAATGGTCAGGCAGGCTCGAGGTCAGGCAGGCTCGAGGTCAGGGCAGGCAGAATGGTCAGGCAGGCTCGAGGTCGGGGCAGGCAGAATGGTCAGGCAGGCTCGAGGTCAGGGCAGGCAGAATGGTCAGGCAGGCAGAATGGTCAGGGCAGGCAGAATGGTCAGGCAGGCTCGAGGTCAGGGCAGGTAGAATGGTCAGGCAGGCTCGAGGTCAGGGCAGGTAGAATGGTCAGGCAGGCTCGAGGTCAGGGCAGGCAGAATGGTCAGGCAGGCTCGAGGTCAGGGCAGGTAGAATGGTCAGGCAGGTAGAATGGTCAGGCAGGTAGAATTGTCAGGCAGGCTCGAGGTCAGGGCAGGTAGAGTGGTCAGGCAGGCAGAATGGTCAGGCAGGCAGAATTGTCAGGCAGGCTCGAGGTTTGTGCAGGCAGACTGTTCATGCAGGCTCGGGGTTAGTGCAGGCAGACTGGTCAGGCAGGCAGAATGGTCAGGCAGGCTCGAGGTCAGGGCAGGCAGACTGGTAAGGCAGGCAGAATGGTCAGGTAGGCAGACTGGTCAGGCAGGCTCGAGGTCAGGGCAGGCAGAATGGTCAAGCAGGCTCGAGGTCAGGGCAGGCAGAATGGTCAGGCAGGCTCGAAGTCAGGGCAGGCAGAATGGTCAGGCAGGCTCGAGGTCAGGGCAGGTAGAATGGTCAGGCAGGCAGAATGGTCCGGCAGGCTCGAGGTCAGGGCAGGCCGAATGGTCAGGCAGGCTCGAGGTCAGGGCAAGCAGAATGGTCAGGCAGGCTCGAGGTCAGGGCAGGCAGAATGGTCAGGCAGGCTCGAGGTCAGGGCAGGCAGAATGGTCAGGCAGGCAGAATGGTCAGGCAGGCTCGAGGTCAGGGCAGGCAGAATGGTCAGGGCAGGCAGAATGGTCAGGCAGGTAGAATGGTCAGGCAGGCAGAATGGTCAGGGCAGGCAGAATGGTCAGGCAGGCTCGAGGTCAGGGCAGGCAGAATGGTCAGGCAGGCAGAATTGTCAGGCAGGCTCGAGGTCAGGGCAGGCAGAATGGTCAGGCAGGCAGAATGGTCAGGCAGGCTCAAGGTCCTAGAAGAAGATAAAAGCTTTGGGGAAACACGCTGGTTGACTTGAACATACAAGTTGAACTGGTAGAGAGAGACAGGAAACACAGGGATAAATACACTGACACAGAGAGACAGGAAACACAGGGATAAATACACTGGTACAGAGAGACAGGAAACACAGGGATAAATACACTGAAATGCGTGTGTCTCAACTCCGACAGCGCAGTAATATCTAACAAATAACACAACATATATCCAATACACACACATCTAAGTAAAGGAATTAAGAATATATAAATATATGGACGAGCAACGTCAGAGCGGCACTAAGATACAGTAGAATAGGATACAGTATATACATATGAGATGAGTAATGCATAGACTAAGATACAGTAGAATAGGATACAGTATATACATACGAGATGAGTAATACATAGACTAAGATACAGTAGAATAGAATAGAATACAGTATATATATGAGATGAGTAATACATAGACTAAGATACAGTAGTATAGAATACAGTATATATATGAGATGAGTAATACATAGACTAAGATACAGTAGAATAGAATACAGTATATACATATGAGATGAGTAATACATAGACTAAGAGACAGTAGTATAGAATACAGTATATATATGAGATGAGTAATACATAGACTAAGATACAGTAGTATAGAATACAGTATATATATGAGATGAGTAATGCATAGACTAAGATACAGTAGTATAGAATACAGTATATATGAGATGAGTAATACATAGACTAATATACAGTAGTATAGAATACAGTATATATATGAGATGAGTAATGCATAGACTAAGATACAGTAGTATAGTATAGAATACAGTATATATATGAGATGAGTAATGCATAGACTAAGATACAGTAGTACAGTATAGAATACAGTATACATATGAGATGAGTAATACATAGACTAAGATACAGTAGAATAGAATACAGTATATACATATGAGATGAGTAATACATAGACTAAGAGACAGTAGTATAGAATACAGTATATATATGAGATGAGTAATACATAGACTAAGATACAGTAGTATAGAATACAGTATATATATGAGATGAGTAATGCATAGACTAAGATACAGTAGTATAGAATACAGTATATATGAGATGAGTAATACATAGACTAAGATACAGTAGTATAGAATACAGTATATATATGAGATGAGTAATGCATAGACTAAGATACAGTAGTATAGTATAGAATACAGTATATATGAGATGAGTAATGCATAGACTAAGATACAGTAGTATAGTATAGAATACAGTATATATATGAGATGAGTAATACATAGACTAAGATACAGTAGTATAGAATACAGTATATATATATGAGATGAGTAATACATAGACTAAGATACAGTAGTATAGAATACAGTATATATATGAGATGAGTAATGCATAGACTAAGATACAGTAGTATAGTATAGAATACAGTATATATATGAGATGAGTAATACATAGACTAAGATACAGTAGTATAGAATACAGTATATATATGAGATGAGTAATACATAGACTAAGAGACAGTAGTATAGAATACAGTATATATATGAGATGAGTAATACATAGACTGAGATACAGTAGTATAGAATACAGTATATATATGAGATGAGTAATACATAGACTGAGATACAGTAGTATAGAATACAGTATATACATATGAGATGAGTAATACATAGACTGAGATACAGTAGAATAGAATACAGTATATATATGAGATGAGTAATACATAGACTGAGATACAGTAGTATAGAATACAGTATATATGAGATGAGTAATACATAGACTGAGATACAGTAGTATAGAATACAGTATATACATATGAGATGAGTAATACATAGACTGAGATACAGTAGTATAGAATACAGTATATACATATGAGATGAGTAATACATAGACTAAGATACAGTAGTATAGAATACAGTATATACATATGAGATGAGTAATACATAGACTAAGATACAGTAGTATAGAATACAGTATATACATATGAGATGAGTAATACATAGACTAAGAGACAGTAGTATAGAATACAGTATATACATATGAGATGAGTAATACATAGACTAAGATACAGTAGTATAGAATACAGTATATATATGAGATGAGTAATACATAGACTAAGAGACAGTAGTATAGAATACAGTATATATGAGATGAGTAATACATAGACTAAGATACAGTAGAATAGAATACAGTATATACATATGAGATGAGTAATACATAGACTAAGAGACAGTAGTATAGAATACAGTATATATATGAGATGAGTAATACATAGACTAAGATACAGTAGTATAGAATACAGTATATATATGAGATGAGTAATGCATAGACTAAGATACAGTAGTATAGAATACAGTATATATGAGATGAGTAATACATAGACTAAGATACAGTAGTATAGAATACAGTATATATATGAGATGAGTAATGCATAGACTAAGATACAGTAGTATAGTATAGAATACAGTATATATATGAGATGAGTAATGCATAGACTAAGATACAGTAGTATAGTATAGAATACAGTATATATATGAGATGAGTAATACATAGACTAAGATACAGTAGTATAGAATACAGTATATATATGAGATGAGTAATACATAGACTAAGATACAGTAGTATAGAATACAGTATATATATGAGATGAGTAATGCATAGACTAAGATACAGTAGTATAGTATAGAATACAGTATATATATGAGATGAGTAATACATAGACTAAGATACAGTAGTATAGAATACAGTATATATATGAGATGAGTAATACATAGACTAAGAGACAGTAGTATAGAATACAGTATATATATGAGATGAGTAATACATAGACTGAGATACAGTAGTATAGAATACAGTATATATATGAGATGAGTAATACATAGACTGAGATACAGTAGTATAGAATACAGTATATACATATGAGATGAGTAATACATAGACTGAGATACAGTAGTATAGAATACAGTATATATATGAGATGAGTAATACATAGACTAAGATACAGTAGAATAGAATACAGTATATATGAGATGAGTAATACATAGACTAAGATACAGTAGTATAGAATACAGTATATATATGAGATGAGTAATACATAGACTAAGATACAGTAGAATAGAATACAGTATATACATATGAGATGAGTAATACATAGACTAAGAGACAGTAGTATAGAATACAGTATATATATGAGATGAGTAATACATAGACTAAGATACAGTAGTATAGAATACAGTATATATATGAGATGAGTAATGCATAGACTAAGATACAGTAGTATAGAATACAGTATATATGAGATGAGTAATACATAGACTAAGATACAGTAGTATAGAATACAGTATATATATGAGATGAGTAATGCATAGACTAAGATACAGTAGTATAGTATAGAATACAGTATATATATGAGATGAGTAATGCATAGACTAAGATACAGTAGTATAGTATAGAATACAGTATACATATGAGATGAGTAATACATAGACTAAGATACAGTAGAATAGAATACAGTATATACATATGAGATGAGTAATACATAGACTAAGAGACAGTAGTATAGAATACAGTATATATATGAGATGAGTAATACATAGACTAAGATACAGTAGTATAGAATACAGTATATATATGAGATGAGTAATGCATAGACTAAGATACAGTAGTATAGAATACAGTATATATGAGATGAGTAATACATAGACTAAGATACAGTAGTATAGAATACAGTATATATATGAGATGAGTAATGCATAGACTAAGATACAGTAGTATAGTATAGAATACAGTATATATATGAGATGAGTAATGCATAGACTAAGATACAGTAGTATAGTATAGAATACAGTATATATATGAGATGAGTAATACATAGACTAAGATACAGTAGTATAGAATACAGTATATATGAGATGAGTAATACATAGACTAAGATACAGTAGTATAGAATACAGTATATATATGAGATGAGTAATACATAGACTAAGATACAGTAGTATAGAATACAGTATATATATGAGATGAGTAATGCATAGACTAAGATACAGTAGTATAGTATAGAATACAGTATATATATGAGATGAGTAATACATAGACTAAGATACAGTAGTATAGAATACAGTATATATATGAGATGAGTAATACATAGACTAAGAGACAGTAGTATAGAATACAGTATATATATGAGATGAGTAATACATAGACTGAGATACAGTAGTATAGAATACAGTATATATATGAGATGAGTAATACATAGACTGAGATACAGTAGTATAGAATACAGTATATATATGAGATGAGTAATACATAGACTGAGATACAGTAGAATAGAATACAGTATATATATGAGATGAGTAATACATAGACTGAGATACAGTAGTATAGAATACAGTATATATGAGATGAGTAATACATAGACTGAGATACAGTAGTATAGAATACAGTATATACATATGAGATGAGTAATACATAGACTGAGATACAGTAGTATAGAATACAGTATATACATATGAGATGAGTAATACATAGACTAAGATACAGTAGTATAGAATACAGTATATACATATGAGATGAGTAATACATAGACTAAGATACAGTAGTATAGAATACAGTATATACATATGAGATGAGTAATACATAGACTAAGAGACAGTAGTATAGAATACAGTATATACATATGAGATGAGTAATACATAGACTAAGATACAGTAGTATAGAATACAGTATATATATGAGATGAGTAATACATAGACTAAGAGACAGTAGTATAGAATACAGTATATATGAGATGAGTAATACATAGACTAAGATACAGTAGAATAGAATACAGTATATACATATGAGATGAGTAATACATAGACTAAGAGACAGTAGTATAGAATACAGTATATATATGAGATGAGTAATACATAGACTAAGATACAGTAGTATAGAATACAGTATATATATGAGATGAGTAATGCATAGACTAAGATACAGTAGTATAGAATACAGTATATATGAGATGAGTAATACATAGACTAAGATACAGTAGTATAGAATACAGTATATATATGAGATGAGTAATGCATAGACTAAGATACAGTAGTATAGTATAGAATACAGTATATATATGAGATGAGTAATGCATAGACTAAGATACAGTAGTATAGTATAGAATACAGTATATATATGAGATGAGTAATACATAGACTAAGATACAGTAGTATAGAATACAGTATATATATGAGATGAGTAATACATAGACTAAGATACAGTAGTATAGAATACAGTATATATATGAGATGAGTAATACATAGACTAAGATACAGTAGTATAGTATAGAATACAGTATATATATGAGATGAGTAATACATAGACTAAGATACAGTAGTATAGAATACAGTATATATATGAGATGAGTAATACATAGACTAAGAGACAGTAGTATAGAATACAGTATATATATGAGATGAGTAATACATAGACTGAGATACAGTAGTATAGAATACAGTATATATATGAGATGAGTAATACATAGACTGAGATACAGTAGTATAGAATACAGTATATACATATGAGATGAGTAATACATAGACTGAGATACAGTAGAATAGAATACAGTATATATATGAGATGAGTAATACATAGACTGAGATACAGTAGTATAGAATACAGTATATATATGAGATGAGTAATACATAGACTGAGATACAGTAGTATAGAATACAGTATATACATATGAGATGAGTAATACATAGACTGAGATACAGTAGTATAGAATACAGTATATACATATGAGATGAGTAATACATAGACTAAGATACAGTAGTATAGAATACAGTATATACATATGAGATGAGTAATACATAGACTAAGATACAGTAGTATAGAATACAGTATATACATATGAGATGAGTAATACATAGACTAAGAGACAGTAGTATAGAATACAGTATATACATATGAGATGAGTAATACATAGACTAAGATACAGTAGTATAGAATACAGTATATATATGAGATGAGTAATACATAGACTAAGAGACAGTAGTATAGAATACAGTATATATGAGATGAGTAATACATAGACTAAGATACAGTAGAATAGAATACAGTATATACATATGAGATGAGTAATACATAGACTAAGAGACAGTAGTATAGAATACAGTATATATATGAGATGAGTAATACATAGACTAAGATACAGTAGTATAGAATACAGTATATATATGAGATGAGTAATGCATAGACTAAGATACAGTAGTATAGAATACAGTATATATGAGATGAGTAATACATAGACTAAGATACAGTAGTATAGAATACAGTATATATATGAGATGAGTAATGCATAGACTAAGATACAGTAGTATAGTATAGAATACAGTATATATATGAGATGAGTAATGCATAGACTAAGATACAGTAGTATAGTATAGAATACAGTATATATATGAGATGAGTAATACATAGACTAAGATACAGTAGTATAGAATACAGTATATATATGAGATGAGTAATACATAGACTAAGATACAGTAGTATAGAATACAGTATATATATGAGATGAGTAATGCATAGACTAAGATACAGTAGTATAGTATAGAATACAGTATATATATGAGATGAGTAATACATAGACTAAGATACAGTAGTATAGAATACAGTATATATATGAGATGAGTAATACATAGACTAAGAGACAGTAGTATAGAATACAGTATATATATGAGATGAGTAATACATAGACTGAGATACAGTAGTATAGAATACAGTATATATATGAGATGAGTAATACATAGACTGAGATACAGTAGTATAGAATACAGTATATACATATGAGATGAGTAATACATAGACTGAGATACAGTAGAATAGAATACAGTATATATATGAGATGAGTAATACATAGACTGAGATACAGTAGTATAGAATACAGTATATATATGAGATGAGTAATACATAGACTGAGAAACAGTAGTATAGAATACAGTATATACATATGAGATGAGTAATACATAGACTGAGATACAGTAGTATAGAATACAGTATATACATATGAGATGAGTAATACATAGACTAAGATACAGTAGTATAGAATACAGTATATACATATGAGATGAGTAATACATAGACTAAGATACAGTAGTATAGAATACAGTATATACATATGAGATGAGTAATACATAGACTAAGAGACAGTAGTATAGAATACAGTATATACATATGAGATGAGTAATACATAGACTGAGATACAGTAGAATAGAATACAGTATATATATGAGATGAGTAATACATAGACTGAGATACAGTAGTATAGAATACAGTATATATATGAGATGAGTAATACATAGACTGAGATACAGTAGTATAGAATACAGTATATACATATGAGATGAGTAATACATAGACTGAGATACAGTAGTATAGAATACAGTATATACATATGAGATGAGTAATACATAGACTAAGATACAGTAGTATAGAATACAGTATATACATATGAGATGAGTAATACATAGACTAAGATACAGTAGTATAGAATACAGTATATACATATGAGATGAGTAATACATAGACTAAGAGACAGTAGTATAGAATACAGTATATACATATGAGATGAGTAATACATAGACTAAGATACAGTAGTATAGAATACAGTATACATATGAGATGAGTAATACATAGACTGAGATACAGTAGTATAGAATACAGTATATACATATGAGATGAGTAATACATAGACTAAGATACAGTAGTATAGAATACAGTATATACATATGAGATGAGTAATACATAGACTAAGATACAGTAGTATAGAATACAGTATATACATATGAGATGAGTAATACATAGACTAAGAGACAGTAGTATAGAATACAGTATATACATATGAGATGAGTAATACATAGACTAAGATACAGTAGTATAGAATACAGTATATATATGAGATGAGTAATACATAGGCTAAGAGACAGTAGTATAGAATACAGTATATATATGAGATGAGTAATACATAGACTGAGATACAGTAGTATAGAATACAGTATATATATGAGATGAGTAATACATAGACTGAGATACAGTAGTATAGAATACAGTATATACATATGAGATGAGTAATACATAGACTGAGATACAGTAGAATAGAATACAGTATATATATGAGATGAGTAATACATAGACTGAGATACAGTAGTATAGAATACAGTATATATATGAGATGAGTAATACATAGACTGAGATACAGTAGTATAGAATACAGTATATACATATGAGATGAGTAATACATAGACTGAGATACAGTAGTATAGAATACAGTATATACATATGAGATGAGTAATACATAGACTAAGATACAGTAGTATAGAATACAGTATATACATATGAGATGAGTAATACATAGACTAAGATACAGTAGTATAGAATACAGTATATACATATGAGATGAGTAATACATAGACTAAGAGACAGTAGTATAGAATAGAGTATATACATATGAGATGAGTAATACATAGACTAAGATACAGTAGTATAGAATACAGTATATATATGAGATGAGTAATACATAGACTAAGAGACAGTAGTATAGAATACAGTATATATATGAGATGAGTAATACATAGACTAAGATACAGTAGTATAGAATACAGTATATATATGAGATGAGTAATACATAGACTAAGAGACAGTAGTATAGAATACAGTATATACATATGAGATGAGTAATACATAGACTAAGAGACAGTAGTATAGAATACAGTATATACATATGAGATGAGTAATACATAGACTAAGATACAGTAGTATAGAATACAGTATATATATGAGATGAGTAATACATAGACTAAGAGACAGTAGTATAGAATACAGTATATATATGAGATGAGTAATACATAGACTGAGATACAGTAGTATAGAATACAGTATATACATATGAGATGAGTAATACATAGACTGAGATACAGTAGTATAGAATACAGTATATACATATGAGATGAGTAATACATAGACTAAGATACAGTAGTATAGAATACAGTATATACATATGAGATGAGTAATACATAGACTAAGATACAGTAGTATAGAATACAGTATATACATATGAGATGAGTAATACATAGACTAAGAGACAGTAGTATAGAATACAGTATATACATATGAGATGAGTAATACATAGACTAAGATACAGTAGTATAGAATACAGTATATATATGAGATGAGTAATACATAGGCTAAGAGACAGTAGTATAGAATACAGTATATATATGAGATGAGTAATACATAGACTGAGATACAGTAGTATAGAATACAGTATATATATGAGATGAGTAATACATAGACTGAGATACAGTAGTATAGAATACAGTATATACATATGAGATGAGTAATACATAGACTGAGATACAGTAGAATAGAATACAGTATATATATGAGATGAGTAATACATAGACTGAGATACAGTAGTATAGAATACAGTATATATATGAGATGAGTAATACATAGACTGAGATACAGTAGTATAGAATACAGTATATACATATGAGATGAGTAATACATAGACTGAGATACAGTAGTATAGAATACAGTATATACATATGAGATGAGTAATACATAGACTAAGATACAGTAGTATAGAATACAGTATATACATATGAGATGAGT
This sequence comes from Oncorhynchus kisutch, assembly GCF_002021735.2. Lineage (NCBI taxonomy): Eukaryota > Metazoa > Chordata > Actinopteri > Salmoniformes > Salmonidae > Oncorhynchus > Oncorhynchus kisutch. The sequence continues at coordinate 111,298 of NW_022262672.1, read as the reverse complement.
AATACATAGACTAAGATACAGTAGTATAGAATACAGTATATACATATGAGATGAGTAATACATAGACTAAGAGACAGTAGTATAGAATAGAGTATATACATATGAGATGAGTAATACATAGACTAAGATACAGTAGTATAGAATACAGTATATATATGAGATGAGTAATACATAGACTAAGAGACAGTAGTATAGAATACAGTATATATATGAGATGAGTAATACATAGACTAAGATACAGTAGTATAGAATACAGTATATATATGAGATGAGTAATACATAGACTAAGAGACAGTAGTATAGAATACAGTATATATGAGATGAGTAATACATAGACTAAGATACAGTAGAATAGAATACAGTATATATATGAGATGAGTAATACATAGACTAAGATACAGTAGAATAGAATACAGTATATATATGAGATGAGTAATACATAGACTAAGATACAGTAGTATAGAATACAGTATATATGAGATGAGTAATACATAGACTAAGATACAGTAGTATAGAATACAGTATACATATGAGATGAGTAATACATAGACTAAGAGACAGTAGAATAGAATACAGTATATATATGAGATGAGTAATACATAGACTAAGAGACAGTAGTATAGAATACAGTATATATATGAGATGAGTAATACATAGACTAAGAGACAGTAGTATAGAATACAGTATATATATGAGATGAGTAATACATAGACTAAGAGACAGTAGAATAGAATACAGTATATACATATGAGATGAGTAATACATAGACTAAGAGACAGTAGTATAGAATACAGTATATATATGAGATGAGTAATACATAGACTAAGAGACAGTAGAATAGTATAGAATACAGTATATATATGAGATGAGTAATGCATAGACTAAGATACAGTAGTATAGAATACAGTATATATATGAGATGAGTAATACATAGACTAAGAGACAGTAGTATAGAATACAGTATATATATGAGATGAGTAATACATAGACTAAGATACAGTAGAATAGTATAGAATACAGTATATACATATGAGATGAGTAATACATAGACTGAGATACAGTAGAATAGTATAGAATACAGTATATATATGAGATGAGTAATACATAGACTAAGAGACAGTAGAATAGAATACAGTATATATATGAGATGAGTAATACATAGACTAAGATACAGTAGAATAGTATAGAATACAGTATATATATGAGATGAGTAATACATAGACTAAGATACAGTAGAATAGAATACAGTATATATATGAGATGAGTAATACATAGACTAAGATACAGTAGAATAGAATACAGTATATATATGAGATGAGTAATACATAGACTAAGAGACAGTAGAATAGAATACAGTATATATATGAGATGAGTAATACATAGACTAAGAGACAGTAGTATAGAATACAGTATATATATGAGATGAGTAATACATAGACTAAGATACAGTAGTATAGAATACAGTATATATATGAGATGAGTAATACATAGACTAAGAGACAGTAGTATAGAATACAGTATATATGAGATGAGTAATACATAGACTAAGATACAGTAGAATAGAATACAGTATATACATATGAGATGAGTAATACATAGACTAAGAGACAGTAGTATAGAATACAGTATATATATGAGATGAGTAATACATAGACTAAGATACAGTAGTATAGAATACAGTATATATATGAGATGAGTAATGCATAGACTAAGATACAGTAGTATAGAATACAGTATATATGAGATGAGTAATACATAGACTAAGATACAGTAGTATAGAATACAGTATATATATGAGATGAGTAATGCATAGACTAAGATACAGTAGTATAGTATAGAATACAGTATATATATGAGATGAGTAATGCATAGACTAAGATACAGTAGTATAGTATAGAATACAGTATATATATGAGATGAGTAATACATAGACTAAGATACAGTAGTATAGAATACAGTATATATATGAGATGAGTAATACATAGACTAAGATACAGTAGTATAGAATACAGTATATATATGAGATGAGTAATGCATAGACTAAGATACAGTAGTATAGTATAGAATACAGTATATATATGAGATGAGTAATACATAGACTAAGATACAGTAGTATAGAATACAGTATATATATGAGATGAGTAATACATAGACTAAGAGACAGTAGAATAGAATACAGTATATATATGAGATGAGTAATACATAGACTAAGATACAGTAGAATAGTATAGAATACAGTATATATATGAGATGAGTAATACATAGACTAAGATACAGTAGAATAGAATACAGTATATATATGAGATGAGTAATACATAGACTAAGATACAGTAGAATAGAATACAGTATATATATGAGATGAGTAATACATAGACTAAGAGACAGTAGAATAGAATACAGTATATATATGAGATGAGTAATACATAGACTAAGAGACAGTAGTATAGAATACAGTATATATATGAGATGAGTAATACATAGACTAAGATACAGTAGTATAGAATACAGTATATATATGAGATGAGTAATACATAGACTAAGAGACAGTAGTATAGAATACAGTATATATGAGATGAGTAATACATAGACTAAGATACAGTAGAATAGAATACAGTATATACATATGAGATGAGTAATACATAGACTAAGAGACAGTAGTATAGAATACAGTATATATATGAGATGAGTAATACATAGACTAAGATACAGTAGTATAGAATACAGTATATATATGAGATGAGTAATGCATAGACTAAGATACAGTAGTATAGAATACAGTATATATGAGATGAGTAATACATAGACTAAGATACAGTAGTATAGAATACAGTATATATATGAGATGAGTAATGCATAGACTAAGATACAGTAGTATAGTATAGAATACAGTATATATATGAGATGAGTAATACATAGACAAGATACAGTAGTATAGAATACAGTATATATATGAGATGAGTAATACATAGACTAAGATACAGTAGTATAGAATACAGTATATATATGAGATGAGTAATGCATAGACTAAGATACAGTAGTATAGTATAGAATACAGTATATATATGAGATGAGTAATACATAGACTAAGATACAGTAGTATAGAATACAGTATATATATGAGATGAGTAATACATAGACTAAGAGACAGTAGTATAGAATACAGTATATATATGAGATGAGTAATACATAGACTGAGATACAGTAGTATAGAATACAGTATATATATGAGATGAGTAATACATAGACTGAGATACAGTAGTATAGAATACAGTATATACATATGAGATGAGTAATACATAGACTGAGATACAGTAGAATAGAATACAGTATATATATGAGATGAGTAATACATAGACTGAGATACAGTAGTATAGAATACAGTATATATATGAGATGAGTAATACATAGACTGAGATACAGTAGTATAGAATACAGTATATACATATGAGATGAGTAATACATAGACTGAGATACAGTAGTATAGAATACAGTATATACATATGAGATGAGTAATACATAGACTAAGATACAGTAGTATAGAATACAGTATATACATATGAGATGAGTAATACATAGACTAAGATACAGTAGTATAGAATACAGTATATACATATGAGATGAGTAATACATAGACTAAGAGACAGTAGTATAGAATACAGTATATACATATGAGATGAGTAATACATAGACTAAGATACAGTAGTATAGAATACAGTATATATATGAGATGAGTAATACATAGACTAAGAGACAGTAGTATAGAATACAGTATATATGAGATGAGTAATACATAGACTAAGATACAGTAGAATAGAATACAGTATATACATATGAGATGAGTAATACATAGACTAAGAGACAGTAGTATAGAATACAGTATATATATGAGATGAGTAATACATAGACTAAGATACAGTAGTATAGAATACAGTATATATATGAGATGAGTAATGCATAGACTAAGATACAGTAGTATAGAATACAGTATATATGAGATGAGTAATACATAGACTAAGATACAGTAGTATAGAATACAGTATATATATGAGATGAGTAATGCATAGACTAAGATACAGTAGTATAGTATAGAATACAGTATATATATGAGATGAGTAATGCATAGACTAAGATACAGTAGTATAGTATAGAATACAGTATATATATGAGATGAGTAATACATAGACTAAGATACAGTAGTATAGAATACAGTATATATATGAGATGAGTAATACATAGACTAAGATACAGTAGTATAGAATACAGTATATATATGAGATGAGTAATGCATAGACTAAGATACAGTAGTATAGTATAGAATACAGTATATATATGAGATGAGTAATACATAGACTAAGATACAGTAGTATAGAATACAGTATATATATGAGATGAGTAATACATAGACTAAGAGACAGTAGTATAGAATACAGTATATATATGAGATGAGTAATACATAGACTGAGATACAGTAGTATAGAATACAGTATATATATGAGATGAGTAATACATAGACTGAGATACAGTAGTATAGAATACAGTATATACATATGAGATGAGTAATACATAGACTGAGATACAGTAGAATAGAATACAGTATATATATGAGATGAGTAATACATAGACTGAGATACAGTAGTATAGAATACAGTATATATATGAGATGAGTAATACATAGACTGAGATACAGTAGTATAGAATACAGTATATACATATGAGATGAGTAATACATAGACTGAGATACAGTAGTATAGAATACAGTATATACATATGAGATGAGTAATACATAGACTAAGATACAGTAGTATAGAATACAGTATATACATATGAGATGAGTAATACATAGACTAAGATACAGTAGTATAGAATACAGTATATACATATGAGATGAGTAATACATAGACTAAGAGACAGTAGTATAGAATACAGTATATACATATGAGATGAGTAATACATAGACTAAGATACAGTAGTATAGAATACAGTATATATATGAGATGAGTAATACATAGACTAAGAGACAGTAGTATAGAATACAGTATATATATGAGATGAGTAATACATAGACTGAGATACAGTAGTATAGAATACAGTATATATATGAGATGAGTAATACATAGACTGAGATACAGTAGTATAGAATACAGTATATACATATGAGATGAGTAATACATAGACTGAGATACAGTAGAATAGAATACAGTATATATATGAGATGAGTAATACATAGACTGAGATACAGTAGTATAGAATACAGTATATATATGAGATGAGTAATACATAGACTGAGATACAGTAGTATAGAATACAGTATATACATATGAGATGAGTAATACATAGACTGAGATACAGTAGTATAGAATACAGTATATACATATGAGATGAGTAATACATAGACTAAGATACAGTAGTATAGAATACAGTATATACATATGAGATGAGTAATACATAGACTAAGATACAGTAGTATAGAATACAGTATATACATATGAGATGAGTAATACATAGACTAAGAGACAGTAGTATAGAATACAGTATATACATATGAGATGAGTAATACATAGACTAAGAGACAGTAGTATAGAATACAGTATATATGAGATGAGTAATACATAGACTAAGATACAGTAGAATAGAATACAGTATATATATGAGATGAGTAATACATAGACTAAGATACAGTAGAATAGAATACAGTATATATATGAGATGAGTAATACATAGACTAAGATACAGTAGTATAGAATACAGTATATATGAGATGAGTAATACATAGACTAAGATACAGTAGTATAGAATACAGTATACATATGAGATGAGTAATACATAGACTAAGAGACAGTAGAATAGAATACAGTATATATATGAGATGAGTAATACATAGACTAAGAGACAGTAGTATAGAATACAGTATATATATGAGATGAGTAATACATAGACTAAGAGACAGTAATATAGAATACAGTATATATATGAGATGAGTAATACATAGACTAAGAGACAGTAGAATAGAATACAGTATATACATATGAGATGAGTAATACATAGACTAAGAGACAGTAGTATAGAATACAGTATATATATGAGATGAGTAATACATAGACTAAGAGACAGTAGAATAGTATAGAATACAGTATATATATGAGATGAGTAATGCATAGACTAAGATACAGTAGTATAGAATACAGTATATATATGAGATGAGTAATACATAGACTAAGAGACAGTAGTATAGAATACAGTATATATATGAGATGAGTAATACATAGACTAAGATACAGTAGAATAGTATAGAATACAGTATATACATATGAGATGAGTAATACATAGACTGAGATACAGTAGAATAGTATAGAATACAGTATATATATGAGATGAGTAATACATAGACTAAGAGACAGTAGAATAGAATACAGTATATATGAGATGAGTAATACATAGACTAAGATACAGTAGAATAGTATAGAATACAGTATATATATGAGATGAGTAATACATAGACTAAGATACAGTAGAATAGAATACAGTATATATATAGATGAGTAATACATAGACTAAGATACAGTAGAATAGAATACAGTATATATATGAGATGAGTAATACATAGACTAAGAGACAGTAGAATAGAATACAGTATATATATGAGATGAGTAATACATAGACTAAGAGACAGTAGAATAGTATAGAATACAGTATATATATGAGATGAGTAATGTATAGACTAAGATACAGTAGAATAGTATAGAATACAGTATATATATGAGATGAGTAATACATAGACTAAGAGACAGTAGAATAGTATAGAATACAGTATATATATGAGATGAGTAATACATAGACTAAGAGACAGTAGAATAGTATAGAATACAGTATATATATGAGATGAGTAATACATAGACTAAGATACAGTAGAATAGTATAGAATACAGTATATACATATGAGATGAGTAATACATAGACTAAGATACAGTAGAATAGTATAGAATACAGTATATATATGAGATGAGTAATACATAGACTAAGATACAGTAGAATAGAATACAGTATATATATGAGATGAGTAATACATAGACTAAGATACAGTAGTATAGAATACAGTATATATATGAGATGAGTAATACATAGACTAAGAGACAGTAGTATAGAATACAGTATATATATGAGATGAGTAATACATAGACTAAGATACAGTAGAATAGTATAGAATACAGTATATACATAGATGAATAATACATAGACTAAGATACAGTAGAATAGTATAGAATACAGTATATATATGAGATGAGTAATGCATAGACTACGATACAGTAGAATAGTATAGAATACAGTATATACATAGATGAGTAATACATAGACTAAGATACAGTAGAATAGTATAGAATACAGTATATATATGAGATGAGTAATACATAGACTAAGATACAGTAGAATAGTATAGAATACAGTATATATATGAGATGAGTAATACATAGACTAAGATACAGTAGAATAGTATAGAATACAGTATATACATAGATGAGTAATACATAGACTAAGATACAGTAGAATAGTATAGAATACAGTATATACATATGAGATGAGTAATACATAGACTAAGATACAGTAGAATAGTATAGAATACAGTATATACATATGAGATGAGTAATACATAGACTAAGATACAGTAGAATAGTATAGAATACAGTATATACATAGATGAGTAATACATAGACTAAGATACAGTAGAATAGTATAGAATACAGTATATACAGAGATGAGTAATGTCAGATGTTTAAACATTATTAAGGTGGCCAGTGATTTAGTCTATGTATACAGGGCAGCAGCTACTAAATGTTAGTGGTGGCTGTTTACAGTCTGATGGCCTTGAGATAGAAGCTGTTTTTCAGTCTCTCGGTCCCAGCTTTGATGCACCTGTACTGACGTCGCCTTCTGGATGAAAGCGAAACAGGCAGTGGCTCGGGTGGTTGTTGTCCTTGATGATCTTTTGGATGCCTATAGCGTATCATGTAAAATACTATACTGTAATACTATAATGTAAAATACTATAAGGTATAATACTAAAATGTATAGTGTATAATGTATAATACTATAAGGTATAATACTATAATGTATAATACTATAATATATAATACTATAATATATAATACTATAAGGTATAATACTATAATGTATAATACTATAAGGTATAATACTATAATGTATAATACTATAATATATAATACTATAAGGTATAATACTATAATGTATAATACTATAAGGTATAGTGTATAATACTATAAGGTATAATACTATAAGGTATAATACTATAATGTATAATACTATAAGGTATAATACTATAAGGTATAATACTATAATGTATAATACTATAATATATAATACTATAAGGTATAATACTATAATGTATAATACTATAAGGTATAATACTATAATGTATAATACTATAATATATAATACTATAAGGTATAATACTATAATGTATAATACTATAAGGTATAATGTATAATACTATACTATAATACTATAAGGTATAATACTATAATGTATAGTGTATAATGTATAATACTATAAGGTATAATACTATAATGTATAATACTATAATATATAATACTATAATATATAATACTATAAGGTATAATACTATAATGTATAATACTATAAGGTATAATACTATAATGTATAATACTATAATATATAATACTATAAGGTATAATACTATAATGTATAATACTATAAGGTATAATGTATAATACTATACTATAATACTATAAGGTATAATACTATAATGTATAATACTATAAGGTATAATACTATAATATATAATGCTATAAGGTATAATACTATAATGTATAATACTATACTGTAATACTATAATGTATAATACTATAAGGTATAATACTATAATGTATAATACTATAAGGTATAATACTATAATGTATAATACTATAATATATAATACTATAATATATAATACTATAAGGTATAATACTATAATGTATAATACTATAAGGTATAATACTATAATGTATAATACTATAATATATAATACTATAAGGTATAATACTATAATGTATAATACTATAAGGTATAATACTATAATATATAATACTATAATATATAATACTATAAGGTATAATACTATAATGTATAATACTATAATATATAATACTATAAGGTATAATACTATAATGTATACTACTATAAGGTATAGTGTATAATACTATAAGGTATAATACTATAATGTATAATACTATAAGGTATAATACTATACTATAATATTATAATGTATAATACTATACTATAATACTATAATATATAATGCTATAAGGTATAATACTATAATGTATAATACTATAAGGTATAATACTATAATGTATAATACTATAAGGTATAATACTATAATGTATAATACTATAAGGTATAATACTATAAGGTATAATACTATACTATAATACTATAATGTAAAATACTATAAGGTATAATACTATAAGGTATAATGTATAATACTATAAGGTATAATACTATAATGTATAATACTATAAGGTATAATACTATAATGTATAATACTATAAGGTATAATACTATACTATAATACTATAATGTAAAATACTATAAGGTATAATACTATACTATAATACTATAATGTAAAATACTATAAGGTATAATACTATAAGGTATAGTGTATAATACTATAAGGTATAATACTATAAGGTATAATACTATAATGTATAATACTATAATGTATAATACTATAAGGTATAGTGTACAATACTATAAGGTATAATACTATAATGTATAATACTATACTATAATACTATACTGTATAATACTATAAGGTATAATACTATAATGTATAATACCATACTATAATACTATAATGTATAATACTATAATGTATAATACTATACGGTATAATACTATAATGTATAATACCATACTATAATACTATAATGTATAATACTATAATGTATAATACTATAAGGTATAATACTATAAGGTATAATACTATACTATAATACTATAATGTAAAATACTATAATATATAATACTATAATGTATAATACTATAAGGTATAATACTATAATGTAAAATACTATAATACTATACTATAATACTATAATGTATAATACTATAATGTATAATACTATAAGGTATAATGTATAATACTATAATGTATAATACTATACTATAATACTATAATACTATACTATAATACTATACTATAATACTATACTATAATACTATACTATAATACTATAATGTATAATACTATAAGGTATAATGTATAATATTAGAATGTATAATACTATACTATAATACTATACTATAATACTATACTATAATACTATACTATAATACTGTAATGTATAATAGTTGAACAGGATAATGTAAATGTGAAGGTCAGAGCTCTCTGACGACACGTTTCATCGAAACCTTAATGGTAAAAGCTTGATGGTTATAACTAATAGCATGAGGGCATTGGAGGCAGAGATACTCCCTGGGAAATAGGGAACTGAATACAAAATTAAATCTAAGTTTTCAATTTACGTCTCCCAGCAGAGTTTACCAACTAAATGGGCTCAGAACACTCCACTGCCTAATGAGAGAATAAATAATATGATAATGGGATTTAGAGGAAGTAGTTCTCCACTGGGAGGAAATGTTCCATATAAAACCCACCTTATTAATTATCAGATACAAAGTGTTAAAAAAACAAAGAAGCACAAAGACTTTTCCGTATTTATCAGTCTGATTAACCTTACTTTAAGAGCAGCCATTTTAAAAACTAGGCTGAAGAGAAACCACTGTGAGGGAGAGGCCAGTGTTCTCAGTCTGATTAACCTTACTTTAAGAGCAGCCATTTTAAAAACTAGGCTGAAGAGAAACCACTGTGAGGGAGAGGCCAGTGTTCTCAGTCTGATTAACCTTACTTTAAGAGCAGCCATTTTAAAAACTAGGCTGAAGAGAAACCACTGTGAGGGAGAGGCCAGTGTTCTCAGTCTGATTAACCTTACTTTAAGAGCAGCCTTTTTAAAAACTAGGCTGAAGAGAAACCACTGTGAGGGAGAGGCCAGTGTTCTCAGTCTGATTAACCTTACTTTAAGAGCAGCCATTTTAAAAACTAGGCTGAAGAGAAACCACTGTGAGGGAGAGGCCAGTGTTCTCAGTCTGATTAACCTTACTTTAAGAGCAGCCATTTTAAAAACTAGGCTGAAGAGAAACCACTGTGAGGGAGAGGCCAGTGTTCTCAGTCTGATTAACCTTACTTTAAGAGCAGCCATTTTAAAAACTAGGCTGAAGAGAAACCACTGTGAGGGAGAGGCCAGTGTTCTCAGTCTGATTAACCTTACTTTAAGAGCAGCCATTTTAAAAACTAGGCTGAAGAGAAACCACTGTGAGGGAGAGGCCAGTGTTCTCAGTCTGATTAACCTTACTTTAAGAGCAGCCTTTTTAAAAACTAGGCTGAAGAGAAACCACTGTGAGGGAGAGGCCAGTGTTCTCAGTCTGATTAACCTTACTTTAAGAGCAGCCTTTTTAAAAACTAGGCTGAAGAGAAACCACTGTGAGGGAGAGGCCAGTGTTCTCAGTCTGATTAACCTTACTTTAAGAGCAGCCATTTTAAAAACTAGGCTGAAGAGAAACCACTGTGAGGGAGAGGCCAGTGTTCTCAGTCTGATTAACCTTACTTTAAGAGCAGCCATTTTAAAAACTAGGCTGAAGAGAAACCACTGTGAGGGAGAGGCCAGTGTTCTCAGTCTGATTAACCTTACTTTAAGAGCAGCCATTTTAAAAACTAGGCTGAAGAGAAACCACTGTGAGGGAGAGGCCAGTGTTCTCAGTCTGATTAACCTTACTTTAAGAGCAGCCATTTTAAAAACTAGGCTGAAGAGAAACCACTGTGAGGGAGAGGCCAGTGTTCTCAGTCTGATTAACCTTACTTTAAGAGCAGCCATTTTAAAAACTAGGCTGAAGAGAAACCACTGTGAGGGAGAGGCCAGTGTTCTCAGTCTGATTAACCTTACTTTAAGAGCAGCCATTTTAAAAACTAGGCTGAAGAGAAACCACTGTGAGGGAGAGGCCAGTGTTCTCAGTCTGATTAACCTTACTTTAAGAGCAGCCATTTTAAAAACTAGGCTGAAGAGAAACCACTGTGAGGGAGAGGCCAGTATTATCAGTCTGATTAACCTTACTTTAAGAGCAGCCATTTTAAAAACTAGGCTGAAGAGAAACCACTCTGAGGGAGAGGCCAGTGTTCTCAGTCTGATTAACCTTACTTTAAGAGCAGCCATTTTAAAAACTAGGCTGAAGAGAAACCACTGTGAGGGAGAGGCCAGTGTTCTCAGTCTGATTAACCTTACTTTAAGAGCAGCCATTTTAAAAACTAGGCTGAAGAGAAACCACTGTGAGGGAGAGGCCAGTGTTCTCAGTCTGATTAACCTTACTTTAAGAGCAGCCATTTTAAAAACTAGGCTGAAGAGAAACCACTGTGAGGGAGAGGCCAGTGTTCTCAGTCTGATTAACCTTACTTTAAGAGCAGCCATTTTAAAAACTAGGCTGAAGAGAAACCACTGTGAGGGAGAGGCCAGTGTTCTCAGTCTGATTAACCTTACTTTAAGAGCAGCCATTTTAAAAACTAGGCTGAAGAGAAACCACTGTGAGGGAGAGGCCAGTGTTCTCAGTCTGATTAACCTTACTTTAAGAGCAGCCATTTTAAAAACTAGGCTGAAGAGAAACCACTGTGAGGGAGAGGCCAGTGTTCTCAGTCTGATTAACCTTACTTTAAGAGCAGCCATTTTAAAAACTAGGCTGAAGAGAAACCACTGTGAGGGAGAGGCCAGTGTTCTCAGGCTGTCTGTGAGGGAGAGGCCAGTATTCTCAGTCTGTCTGTGAGTGAGAGGCCAGTATTATCAGTCTGATTAACCTTACTTTAAGAGCAGCCATTTTAAAAACTAGGCTGAAGAGAAACCACTGTGAGGGAGAGGCCAGTGTTCTCAGTCTGTCTGTGAGGGAGAGGCCAGTATTCTCAGTCTGTCTGTGAGTGAGAGGCCAGTGTTCTCAGTCTGATTAACCTTACTTTAAGAGCAGCCATTTTAAAAACTAGGCTGAAGAGAAACCACTGTGAGGGAGAGGCCAGTGTTCTCAGTCTGTCTGTGAGGGAGAGGCCAGTATTCTCAGTCTGTCTGTGAGTGAGAGGCCAGTGTTCTCAGTCTGATTAACCTTACTTTAAGAGCAGCCATTTTAAAAACTAGGCTGAAGAGAAACCACTGTGAGGGAGAGGCCAGTGTTCTCAGTCTGTCTGTGAGGGAGAGGCCAGTATTCTCAGTCTGTCTGTGAGTGAGAGGCCAGTATTCTCAGTCTGTCTGTGAGTGAACTATTCAAGGACAATGAAAGCAGTGGAGGCTGGTGAGAGGAGCTATAGGAGGACTGGCTCATTCTATTGGCTTGAATGGGAATGAGAGGAATTGAGTCAATCATGTGGTTTCCATGTGTTTGATGTGTCTTATTCCGTTCTGTTGATTCCATTCCAGCCATTACAATGAGCCTATCCTCCTATAGCTCCTCCCACCAGCCGCCACTGACTGACAGGTAAACCTGGACTGAGCCAACAGTGAATTGATTGAATGAAGTGTAGTCACTTTCAGTATCAATGTCGTCCCTTAAGTTTGCTTGCTGAAACATCGGGGCTAATTCTCCTGCTGAAGACTCTCTAACCTCTCTGTCCCTCTCTCTCTATACTCTCTGTCCCTCTCTCTCTATCCTCTCTGTCCCTTTCTCTCTATCCTCTCTGTCCCTTTCTCTCTATCCTCTCTGTCCCTTTCTCTCTATCCTCTCTGTCCCTTTCTCTCTATCCCTTTCTCTCTATCCTCTCTGTCCCTCTCTCTCTATCCTCTCTGTCCCTCTCCCTCTCTGTCTGTTTCTCTCTATCCTCTCTGTCCCTCTATCCTCTGTCCCTTTCTCTCTATCCTCTCTGTCTCTCTATCCTCTCTGTCCCTTTCTCTCTATCCTCTCTGTCCCTTTCTCTCTATCCTCTCTGTCCCTCTCCCTCTCTGTCCGTTTCTCTCTATCCTCTCTGTCCCTCTATCCTCTCTGTCCCTTTCTCTCTATCCTCTCTGTCTCTCTATCCTCTCTGTCCCTTTCTCTCTATCCTCTCTGTCCCTCTCCCTCTCTGTCCCTTTCTCTCTATCCTCTCTGTCCCTCTCCCTCTCTGTCCCCTTTTCTCTATCCTCTCTGTCCCTTTCTCTCTATCCTCTCTGTCCCTTTCTCTCTATCCTCTCTGTCCCTTTCTCTCTATCCTCTCTGTCCCTTTCTCTCTATCCTCTCTGTCCCTTTCTCTCTATCCTCTCTGTCCCTTTCTCTCTATCCTCTCTGTCTCTCTATCCTCTCTGTCCCTTTCTCTCTATCCTCTCTGTCCCTATCCCTCTCTGTCCCTTTCTCTCTATCCTCTCTGTCCCCTTCTCTCTCTCCTCTCTGTCCCCTTTTCTCTATCCTCTCTGTCCCTTTCTCTCTATCCTCTCTATCCCTTTCTCTCTATCCTCTCTGCCCCTCTCCCTCTCTGTCCCTTTCTCTCTATCCTCTCTGTCCCTCTCTCTCTATCCTCTCTGTCCCTTTCTCTCTATCCTCTCTGTCCCTTTCTCTCTATCCTCTCTGTCCCTTTCTCTCTATCCTCTCTGTCCCTTTCTCTCTATCCTCTCTGTCCCTTTCTCTCTATCCTCTCTGTCCCTTTCTCTCTATCCTCTCTGTCCCTTTCTCTCTATCCACTCTGTCCCTTTCTCTCTATCCTCTCTGTCCCTTTCTCTCTATTCAGTTGAACTGTGAAAGTGTTAAGTTTATTCTCCCTGGCCTGCTCACATGACAGTGCTTTGACACCTTCTCCATCAGAATAAAGAAGGGAATTACACAGAAGATCAGTCCTGGATACAGAGAGATTTAACTCCTTGATTTTTCTAAAGACAGGAAGACTCTGGTGCCTATCCCTCCCTCAGGGGGAACCATGAGAATACTGAGACCGTACTGATCAGGGAGGAGGGAGGAGGGTAGGAAAGGGGGGGAGAGAGGAGGGTAGGGAAGGGGGGGGGGGGGTAGGGAAGGGGGAGAGAGAGGAGGAGGGTAGGGAAGGGGGGAGAGAGGAGGAGGAGGGTAGGGAAGGGAAGGGGAGAGAGAGAGAGGAGGGTAGGGAAGGGGGAGAGAGAGAGGAGGAGGGTAGGGAAGGGAGAGAGAGGAGGAGGAAGGTAGGGAAGGGGGAGAGAGGAGGAGGAAGGTAGGGAAGGGGGAGAGAGGAGGGGCAGGGTAGGGAGGGGGAGAGAGGAGGAGGAGGGTAGGGAAGGGAAGGGGAGAGAGAGAGAGGAGGAGGGAAGGGGGAGAAAGATAGGAGGAGGGTAGGGAAGGGAAGGGGAGAGAGAGAGAGGAGGAGGGAAGGGGGAGAAAGATAGGAGGAGGGTAGGGAAGGGGAGAAAGAGAGAGGAGGAGGAGGGTAGGGTAGGGAAGGGGAGAGAGAGAGAGGAGGAGGAGGATAGGGAAGGGGGAGAAAGATGCCGATTCCTGCCTGTCATTATACAATACAATCTGTTGATTCCTGCCTGTCATTATACAATACAATCTGTTGATTCCTGCCTGTCATTATACAATACAATCTGTTGATTCCTGCGTGTCATTATAGAAGCTGTTGATTCCTGTGTGTCATTATAGAAGCTGTTGATTCCTGCCTGTCATTATACAACCTATTGATTCCTGCCTGTCATTATACAATCTGTTGATTCCTGCCTGTCATTATACAATACAATCTGTTGATTCCTGCCTGTCATTATACAAGCTGTTGATTCCTGCCTGTCATTATACAAGCTGTTGATTCCTGCCTGTCATTATACAAGCTGTTGATTCCTGCCTGTCATTATACAAGCTGTTGATTCCTGCGTGTCATTATACAATCTGCTGATTCCTGCCTGTCATTATACAAGCTGTTGATTCCTGCCTGTCATTATACAATCTGTTGATTCCTGCCTGTCATTATACAACCTGCTGATTCCTGCCTGTCATTATACAAGCTGTTGATTCCTGCCTGTCATTATACCAGCTGTTGATTCCTGCCTGTCATTATACAATCTGTTGATTCCTGTCTGTCATTATACAATACAAGCTGTTGATTCCTGCCTGTCATTATACAATACAATCTGTTGATTCCTGCCTGTCATTATACAATACAATCTGCTGATTCCTGCCTGTCATTATACAAGCTGTTGATTCCTGCCTGTCATTATACAATCTGCTGATTCCTGCCTGTCATTATACAACCTGTTGATTCCTGCCTGTCATTATACAATCTGTTGATTCCTGCCTGTCATTATACAACCTGCTGATTCCTGCCTGTCATTATACAAGCTGTTGATTCCTGCCTGTCATTATACAATACAATCTGTTGATTCCTGCCTGTCATTATACAACCTGCTGATTCCTGCCTGTCATTATACAACCTGCTGATTCCTGCCTGTCATTATACAACCTGCTGATTCCTGCCTGTCATTATACAATCTGTTGATTCCTGCCTGTCATTATAGAAGCTGTTGATTCCTGCCTGTCATTATACAATCTGTTGATTCCTGCCTGATTCCTGCCTGCCATTATACAATCTGCTGATTCCTGCCTGTCATTATACAACCTGTTGATTCCTGCCTGTCATTATACAAGCTGTTGATTCCTGCCTGTCATTATAGAAGCTGTTGATTCCTGCCTGTCATTATACAACCTGCTGATTCCTGCCTGTCATTATACAAGCTGTTGATTCCTGCCTGTCATTATACAATACAATCTGTTGATTCCTGCCTGTCATTAT
The DNA here is from genome assembly GCF_002021735.2 of Oncorhynchus kisutch. Taxonomy (NCBI): domain Eukaryota; kingdom Metazoa; phylum Chordata; class Actinopteri; order Salmoniformes; family Salmonidae; genus Oncorhynchus; species Oncorhynchus kisutch. The sequence continues at coordinate 94,476 of NW_022262672.1, read as the reverse complement.
ACAACCTGCTGATTCCTGCCTGTCATTATACAACCTGCTGATTCCTGCCTGTCATTATACAAGCATTGATTCCTGCCTGTCATTATACAATACAATCTGTTGATTCCTCCCTGTCATTATACAATACAATACAATCTGTTGATTCCTGCCTGTCATTATACAATACAATCTGTTGATTCCTGCCTGTCATTATACAATACAATCTGTTGATTCCTGCCTGTCATTATACAATCTGTTGATTCCTGCCTGTCATTATACAATCTGTTGATTCCTGCCTGTCATTATACAATCTGTTGATTCCTCCCTGTCATTATACAATACAATCTGTTGATTCCTGCCTGTCATTATACAATCTGTTGATTCCTGCCTGTCACTATACAATCTGTTGATTCCTGCCTGTCATTATACAATCTGTTGATTCCTGCCTGTCATTATACAATACAATCTGTTGATTCCTGCCTGTCATTATACAATCTGTTGATTCCTGCCTGTCATTATACAATCTGTTGATTCCTGCCTGTCATTATACAATCTGTTGATTCCTGCCTGATTCCTGCCTGCCATTATACAATCTGCTGATTCCTGCCTGTCATTATACAAGCTGTTGATTCCTGCCTGTCATTATACAATCTGTTGATTCCTGCCTGTCATTATACAATCTGTTGATTCCTGCCTGTCATTATACAATCTGTTGATTCCTGCCTGATTCCTGCCTGCCATTATACAATCTGCTGATTCCTGCCTGTCATTATACAAGCTGTTGATTCCTGCCTGTCATTATACAAGCTGTTGATTCCTGTCTGTCATTATAGAAGCTGTTGATTCCTGCCTGATTCCTGCCTGTCATTATACAATACAATCTGTTGATTCCTGCCTGATTCCTGCCTGCCATTATACAATCTGCTGATTCCTGCCTGTCATTATACAATCTGTTGATTCCTGCCTGTCATTATACAAGCTGTTGATTCCTCCCTGTCATTATACAAGCTGTTGATTCCTGCCTGTCATTATACAATCTGTTGATTCCTGCCTGATTCCTGCCTGTCATTATACAATACAATCTGCTGATTCCTGCCTGTCATTATACAAGCTGTTGATTCCTGCCTGTCATTATACAACCTGCTGATTCCTGCCTGTCATTATACAAGCTGTTGATTCCTGCCTGTCATTATACAATACAATCTGTTGATTCCTGCCTGTCATTATACAACCTGCTGATTCCTGCCTGTCATTATACAACCTGCTGATTCCTGCCTGTCATTATACAAGCATTGATTCCTGCCTGTCATTATACAATACAATCTGTTGATTCCTCCCTGTCATTATACAATACAATACAATCTGTTGATTCCTGCCTGTCATTATACAATCTGTTGATTCCTGCCTGTCATTATACAATACAATCTGTTGATTCCTGCCTGTCATTATACAATACAATACAATCTGTTGATTCCTGCCTGTCATTATACAATCTGTTGATTCCTGCCTGTCATTATACAATACAATCTGTTGATTCCTCCCTGTCATTATACAATCTGTTGATTCCTGCCTGTCATTATACAATCTGTTGATTCCTGCCTGTCATTATACAATCTGTTGATTCCTGCCTGTCATTATACAATCTGTTGATTCCTGCCTGTCATTATACAATCTGTTGATTCCTTCCTGTCATTATACAATACAATCTGTTGATTCCTGCCTGTCATTATACAATCTGTTGATTCCTGCCTGTCATTATACAAGCTGTTGATTCCTGTCTGTCATTATAGAAGCTGTTGATTCCTGCCTGATTCCTGCCTGTCATTATACAATACAATCTGTTGATTCCTGCCTGATTCCTGCCTGCCATTATACAATCTGCTGATTCCTGCCTGTCATTATACAATCTGTTGATTCCTGCCTGTCATTATACAAGCTGTTGATTCCTGTCTGTCATTATAGAAGCTGTTGATTCCTGCCTGATTCCTGCCTGTCATTATACAATACAATCTGTTGATTCCTGCCTGATTCCTGCCTGCCATTATACAATCTGCTGATTCCTGCCTGTCATTATACAATCTGTTGATTCCTGCCTGTCATTATACAAGCTGTTGATTCCTCCCTGTCATTATACAAGCTGTTGATTCCTGCCTGTCATTATACAATCTGTTGATTCCTGCCTGATTCCTGCCTGTCATTATACAATACAATCTGCTGATTCCTGCCTGTCATTATACAAGCTGTTGATTCCTGCCTGTCATTATACAACCTGCTGATTCCTGCCTGTCATTATACAAGCTGTTGATTCCTGCCTGTCATTATACAATACAATCTGTTGATTCCTGCCTGTCATTATACAACCTGCTGATTCCTGCCTGTCATTATACAACCTGCTGATTCCTGCCTGTCATTATACAAGCATTGATTCCTGCCTGTCATTATACAATACAATCTGTTGATTCCTCCCTGTCATTATACAATACAATACAATCTGTTGATTCCTGCCTGTCATTATACAATCTGTTGATTCCTGCCTGTCATTATACAATACAATCTGTTGATTCCTGCCTGTCATTATACAATACAATACAATCTGTTGATTCCTGCCTGTCATTATACAATCTGTTGATTCCTGCCTGTCATTATACAATACAATCTGTTGATTCCTCCCTGTCATTATACAATCTGTTGATTCCTGCCTGTCATTATACAATCTGTTGATTCCTGCCTGTCATTATACAATCTGTTGATTCCTGCCTGTCATTATACAATCTGTTGATTCCTTCCTGTCATTATACAATACAATCTGTTGATTCCTGCCTGTCATTATACAATCTGTTGATTCCTGCCTGTCATTATACAATCTGTTGATTCCTGCCTGTCATTATACAATCTGTTGATTCCTGCCTGTCATTATACAATCTGTTGATTCCTGCCTGTCATTATACAATCTGTTGATTCCTGCCTGTCATTATACAATCTGTTGATTCCTGCCTGTCATTATACAATCTGTTGATTCCTGCCTGTCATTATACAATACAATCTGTTGATTCTTGCCTGTCATTATACAATACAATCTGTTGATTCCTGCCTGTCATTATACAATACAATCTGTTGATTCCTGCCTGTCATTATACAATACAATCTGTTGATTCCTGCCTGTCATTATACAATCTGTTGATTCCTGCCTGTCATTATACAATCTGTTGATTCCTGCCTGTCATTATACAATCTGTTGATTCCTGCCTGATTCCTGCCTGCCATTATACAATCTGCTGATTCCTGCCTGTCATTATACAAGCTGTTGATTCCTGCCTGTCATTATACAAGCTGTTGATTCCTGTCTGTCATTATAGAAGCTGTTGATTCCTGCCTGTCATTATACAACCTGTTGATTCCTGCCTGTCATTATACAATCTGTTGATTCCTGCCTGTCATTATACAAGCTGTTGATTCCTCCCTGTCATTATACAAGCTGTTGATTCCTGCCTGTCATTATACAATCTGTTGATTCCTGCGTGATTCCTGCATGTCATTATACAATACAATCTGCTGATTCCTGCCCTCATTATACAAGCTGTTGATTCCTGCCTGTCATTATACAACCTGCTGATTCCTGCCTGTCATTATACAAGCTGTTGATTCCTGCCTGTCATTATACAATACAATCTGTTGATTCCTGCCTGTCATTATACAACCTGCTGATTCCTGCCTGTCATTATACAACCTGCTGATTCCTGCCTGTCATTATACAAGCATTGATTCCTGCCTGTCATTATACAATACAATCTGTTGATTCCTGCCTGTCATTATACAATACAATCTGTTGATTCCTGCCTGTCATTATACAATACAATCTGTTGATTCCTGCCTGTCATTATACAATACAATCTGTTGATTCCTGCCTGTCATTATACAACACAATCTGTTGATTCCTGCCTGTCATTATACAATACAAGCTGTTTATTCCTGCCTGTCATAATACACATTTTTTACACATATTTAATACACATTTTTTATTTTACCTTTATTTACTAGGCAAATCAGTTAAGAACAAATTCTTATTTTCAATGACGGCCTAGGAACAGTGGGTTAACTACCTGTTCAGGGACAGAACGACAGATTTGTACCTTGTCAGCTTGGGGATTTGAACTTGCAACCTTCCGGTTACTCCAATGCTCTAACCACTAGGCTGCCCTGCCGCCCCATTGATACAATACAAGCTGTTGATTCCCGCCTGTCATTATACATGATATTATACTACAATGGAAATCACAGAACAATGTGAAAACTCTGCTTATAGGCCTATGAATAAACAAGTTGATTCATAAATGACAGAATATGGTTGTTGACAATAAGACATTAGGAATCAATGGAACAATGTCTTTCTTTCAGTGACACTAAAAACATTTGACAAAGATGGGATACAGAAAAGCAATGAAATATAATCTGAATTGCCCTCTCTCTCTCTGATGGGATCTGAATCTGATCAGAATCTGATCTGATCTGATCCCATCTCAGAGTGACAAGTTGAGTTAGAATTCTGCGTACCCACAGGTCCATTATAGTGTCAGTGAATGCCGTAATGTAGCTATTAGATACTTCTCCCTTTGTAGCTGAAATCGTATCTTTTTCAAAGCCATTTTAGCTGTGGCGCTGTGCTGTTCGGTCTGAACAGATTCATAAATCATGGGAAATTGTTGTGCCACGACGTGTTGCTAGGCCCCGGCTAAAGCCGGAGTGGTTCACTTGCTAACAAGCGTTTGTGCTGTGAAGCTAACTAAATGCTTTCACTCTGACGCACCAAACTTCCTTCTAGATTCATGATAGTGTTGCTACACAAAGTGAGGAAATGTCCAAATGTGATGTAGTTTTATTGGGACTTGCAGCTGTTGGTGAGTATTGAATCTGCTTCTCAAGTAGCTGACTTCAGATGACATTCCTCATTATCTGCCTCTGTGGGTTAGAATGGATTGATCCATCAGAACACCCTCCCATGGGTTAGAATGGATTGATCCATCAGAACACCCTCCCATGGGTTAGAATGGATTGATCCATCAGAACACCCTCCCGTGGGTTAGAATGGATTGATCCATCAGAACACCCTCCCATGGGTTAGAATGTATTCATCCAACATCAGAACACCCTCCCGTGGGTTAGAATGGATTGATCCATCAGAACACCCTCCCGTGGGTTAGAATGGATTGATCCATCAGAACACCCTCCCGTGGGTTAGAATGGATTGATCCATCAGAACACCCTCCCGTGGGTTAGAATGGATTGATCCATCAGAACACCCTCCTGTGGGTTAGAATGGATTGATCCATCAGAACACCCTCCCGTGGGTTAGAATGGATTGATCCATCAGAACACCCTCCTGTGGGTTAGAATGGATTGATCCATTAGAACACCCTCCCATGGGTTAGAATGGATTGATCCATCAGAACACCCTCCTGTGTAGTCCCCCCCCCCCCACCTCTCTGACTCAGAGGGGTTGGGTTAAAATACAGAAGACACATCTCAGTTGAAGGCATTCAGTTGTTCAACTGACTAGGTACCCTCCTTTCCAACTGACTAGGTATCCCCCCTTTCCAACTGACTAGGTATCCCCCTTTCCAACTGACTAGGTATCCCCCCTTTCCAACTGACTAGGTATCCCCCCTTTCCAACTGACTAGGTATCCCCCTTTCCAACTGACTAGGTACCTCCCTTTCCAACTGACTAGGTACCCCCCTTTCCAACTGACTAGGTATCCCCCCTTTTTCAACTGACTAGGTATCCCCCCTTTCCAACTGACTAGGTATCCCCCCTTTCCAACTGACTAGGTATCCCCCTTTCCAACTGACTAGGTATCCCCACTTTCCCTTTCCAACTGACTAGGTACCCCCCTTTCCAAATGACTAGGTAACCCCCTTTACAACTGACTAGGTACCCCCCTTTCCAACTGACTAGGTATCTCCCCTTTCAAACTGACTAGGTATCCCCCTTTCCAACTGACTAGGGGATACCTGACTAGGTATCCCTCCTAGTCAGTTGGAAAGGGAGGTACCTAGTCAGTTGGAAAGGGGGATACCTAGTCAGTTGGAAAGGGGGGATACCTAGTCAGTTGGAAAGGGGGGATACCTAGTCAGTTGGAAAGGGGGGATACCTAGTCAGTTGGAAAGGGGGGATACCTAGTCAGTTGGAAAGGAGGGTACCTAGTCAGTTGAACAACTGAATGCCTTCAACTGAGATGTGTCTTCTGTATTTTAACCCAACCCCTCTGAGTCAGAGAGGTGGGGGGGGGGGACTACACAGGAGGGTGTTCTGATGGATCAATCCATTCTAACCCATGGGAGGGTGTTCTGATGGATCAATCCATTCTAACCCACAGGAGGGTGTTCTGATGGATCAATCCATTCTAACCCCCTTTCAAACTGACTAGGTATCCCCCCTTTCCAACTGACTAGGTATCCCCCCTTTCCAACTGACTAGGTATCCCCCTTTCCAACTGACCAGGTATCCCCCCTTTCCAACTGACTAGGTATCCCCCTTTCCAACTGACTAGGTACCCCCCTTTCCAACTGACTAGGTATCCCCCTTTCCAACTGACTAGGTATCCCCCCTTTCCAACTGACTAGGTATCCCCCCTTTCCAACTGACTAGGTATCCCCCTTTCCAACTGACTAGGTACCTCCCTTTCCAACTGATAAGGTACCCCCCTTTCCAACTGACTAGGTATCCCCCCTTTCCAACTGACTAGGTACCCCCCTTTCCAACTGACTAGGTATCCCCCCTTTCCAACTGACTAGGTATCCCCCCTTTCCAACTGACTAGGTATCCCCCCTTTCCAACTGACTAGGTATCCCCCTTTCCAACTGACTAGGTACCTCCCTTTCCAACTGACTAGGTATCCCCCCTTTCCAACTGACTAGGTACCTCCCTTTCCAACTGACTAGGTACCCCCCTTTCCAACTGACTAGGTACCTCCCTTTCCAACTGACTAGGTACCCCCCTTTCCAACTGACTAGGTATCCCCCTTTCCAACTGACTAGGTATCTCCCTTTCCAACTGACTAGGTATCCCCACTTTCCCTTTCCAACTGACTAGGTACCCCCCCTTTCCAACTGACTAGGTAACCCCCTTTCCAACTGACTAGGTATCCCCCCTTTCCAACTGACTAGGTATCCCCCCTTTCCAACTGACTAGGTATCCCCCCTTTTCCAACTGACTAGGTAACCCCCCTTTCCAACTGACTAGGTATCCCCCCTTTCCAACTGACTAGGTATCCCCCCTTTCCAACTGATCAGGTATCCCCCCCTTTCCAACTGATCAGGTATCCCCCCTTTCCAACTGACTAGGTATCCCCCCTTTTCCAACTGACTAGGTATCCCCCTTTCCAACTGACTAGGTAACCCCCCTTTCCAACTGACTAGGTATCCCCCCTTTACCAACTGACTAGGTACCCCCCCTTTCCAACTGACTAGGTATCCCCCCTTTTCCAACTGACTAGGTATCCCCCCTTTTTCAACTGACTAGGTATCCCCCTTTTCCAACTGACTAGGTATCCCCACTTTCCCTTTCCAACTGACTAGGTACCCCCCCTTTCCAACTGACTAGGTATCCCCCCTTTCCAACTGACTAGGTATCCCCCTTTCCAACTGACTAGGTATCCCCCTTTCCAACTGACCAGGTATCCCCCCTTTCCAACTGACTAGGTATCCCCCTTTCCAACTGACTAGGTACCCCCCTTTCCAACTGACTAGGTATCCCCCTTTCCAACTGACTAGGTATCCCCCCTTTCCAACTGACTAGGTATCCCCCCTTTCCAACTGACTAGGTATCCCCCTTTCCAACTGACTAGGTACCTCCCTTTCCAACTGATAAGGTACCCCCCTTTCCAACTGACTAGGTATCCCCCCTTTCCAACTGACTAGGTACCCCCCTTTCCAACTGACTAGGTATCCCCCCTTTCCAACTGACTAGGTATCCCCCCTTTCCAACTGACTAGGTATCCCCCCTTTCCAACTGACTAGGTATCCCCCCTTTCCAACTGACTAGGTATCCCCCCTTTCCAACTGACTAGGTATCCCCCCTTTCCAACTGACTAGGTACCCCCCCTTTCCAACTGACTAGGTATCCCCCCTTTCCAACTGACTAGGTACCTCCCTTTCCAACTGACTAGGTACCCCCCTTTCCAACTGACTAGGTACCCCCCTTTCCAACTGACTAGGTATCCCCCTTTCCAACTGACTAGGTATCTCCCTTTCCAACTGACTAGGTATCCCCACTTGCCCTTTCCAACTGACTAGGTACCCCCCTTTCCAACTGACTAGGTAACCCCCTTTCCAACTGACTAGGTATCCCCCCTTTCCAACTGACTAGGTATCCCCCCTTTCCAACTGACTAGGTATCCCCCCTTTTCCAACTGACTAGGTAACCCCCTTTCCAACTGACTAGGTATCCCCCCTTTCCAACTGACTAGGTATCCCCCCTTTCCAACTGATCAGGTATCCCCCCTTTCCAACTGATCAGGTATCCCCCCTTTCCAACTGACTAGGTATCCCCCCTTTTCCAACTGACTAGGTATCCCCCTTTCCAACTGACTAGGTATCCCCCCTTTCCAACTGACTAGGTATCCCCCCTTTCCAACTGACTAGGTATCCCCCTTTCCAACTGACTAGGTACCTCCCTTTCCAACTGATAAGGTACCCCCCTTTCCAACTGACTAGGTATCCCCCCTTTCCAACTGACTAGGTACCCCCCTTTCCAACTGACTAGGTATCCCCCCTTTCCAACTGACTAGGTATCCCCCCTTTCCAACTGACTAGGTATCCCCCCTTTCCAACTGACTAGGTATCCCCCTTTCCAACTGACTAGGTACCTCCCTTTCCAACTGACTAGGTATCCCCCCTTTCCAACTGACTAGGTACCTCCCTTTCCAACTGACTAGGTACCCCCCTTTCCAACTGACTAGGTACCTCCCTTTCCAACTGACTAGGTACCCCCCTTTCCAACTGACTAGGTATCCCCCTTTCCAACTGACTAGGTATCTCCCTTTCCAACTGACTAGGTATCCCCACTTTCCCTTTCCAACTGACTAGGTACCCCCCTTTCCAACTGACTAGGTAACCCCCTTTCCAACTGACTAGGTATCCCCCCTTTCCAACTGACTAGGTATCCCCCCTTTCCAACTGACTAGGTATCCCCCCTTTTCCAACTGACTAGGTAACCCCCTTTCCAACTGACTAGGTATCCCCCCTTTCCAACTGACTAGGTATCCCCCCTTTCCAACTGATCAGGTATCCCCCCTTTCCAACTGATCAGGTATCCCCCCTTTCCAACTGACTAGGTATCCCCCCTTTTCCAACTGACTAGGTATCCCCCTTTCCAACTGACTAGGTAACCCCCCTTTCCAACTGACTAGGTATCCCCCCTTTACCAACTGACTAGGTACCCCCCCTTTCCAACTGACTAGGTATCCCCCCTTTTCCAACTGACTAGGTATCCCCCCTTTTTCAACTGACTAGGTATCCCCCTTTTCCAACTGACTAGGTATCCCCACTTTCCCTTTCCAACTGACTAGGTACCCCCCTTTCCAACTGACTAGGTATCCCCCCTTTCCAACTGACTAGGTATCCCCCTTTCCAACTGACTAGGTATCCCCCTTTCCAACTGACCAGGTATCCCCCCTTTCCAACTGACTAGTATCCCCCTTTCCAACTGACTAGGTACCCCCCTTTCCAACTGACTAGGTATCCCCCTTTCCAACTGACTAGGTATCCCCCCTTTCCAACTGACTAGGTATCCCCCCTTTCCAACTGACTAGGTATCCCCCTTTCCAACTGACTAGGTACCTCCCTTTCCAACTGATAAGGTACCCCCCTTTCCAACTGACTAGGTATCCCCCCTTTCCAACTGACTAGGTACCCCCCTTTCCAACTGACTAGGTATCCCCCCTTTCCAACTGACTAGGTATCCCCCCTTTCCAACTGACTAGGTATCCCCCCTTTCCAACTGACTAGGTATCCCCCCTTTCCAACTGACTAGGTATCCCCCCCTTTCCAACTGACTAGGTATCCCCCCTTTCCAACTGACTAGGTACCCCCCCTTTCCAACTGACTAGGTATCCCCCCTTTCCAACTGACTAGGTACCTCCCTTTCCAACTGACTAGGTACCCCCCTTTCCAACTGACTAGGTACCCCCCTTTCCAACTGACTAGGTATCCCCCTTTCCAACTGACTAGGTATCTCCCTTTCCAACTGACTAGGTATCCCCACTTGCCCTTTCCAACTGACTAGGTACCCCCCTTTCCAACTGACTAGGTAACCCCCTTTCCAACTGACTAGGTATCCCCCCTTTCCAACTGACTAGGTATCCCCCCTTTCCAACTGACTAGGTATCCCCCCTTTTCCAACTGACTAGGTAACCCCCTTTCCAACTGACTAGGTATCCCCCCTTTCCAACTGACTAGGTATCCCCCCTTTCCAACTGATCAGGTATCCCCCCTTTCCAACTGATCAGGTATCCCCCCTTTCCAACTGACTAGGTATCCCCCCTTTTCCAACTGACTAGGTATCCCCCTTTCCAACTGACTAGGTAACCCCCCTTTCCAACTGACTAGGTATCCCCCCTTTTCCAACTGACTAGGTACCCCCCTTTCCAACTGACTAGGTATCCCCCCTTTTCCAACTGACTAGGTATCCCCCCTTTTTCAACTGACTAGGTATCCCCCTTTTCCAACTGACTAGGTATCCCCACTTTCCCTTTCCAACTGACTAGGTACCCCCCTTTCCAACTGACTAGGTACCCCCCTTTCCAACTGACTAGGTATCCCCCTTTCCAACTGACTAGGTATCCCCCCTTTCCAACTGACTAGGTATCCCCCCTTTCCAACTGACTAGGTATCCCCCCTTTCCAACTGACTAGGTATCCCCCCTTTCCAACTGACTAGGCATCCCCCCTTTTCCAACTGACTAGGTATCCCCCTTTCCAACTGACTAGGTATCCCCCCTTTCCAACTGACTAGGTATCCCCCCTTATCCAACTGACTAGGTATCCCCCTTTCCAACTGACTAGGTATCCCCCCTTTCCAACTGACTAGGTATCCCCCCTTTCCAACTGACTAGGTATCCCCCCTTTCCAACTGACTAGGTACCCCCCCTTTCCAACTGACTAGGTATCCCCCCTTTCCAACTGACTAGGTACCTCCCTTTCCAACTGACTAGGAATCCCCCCTTTTCCAACTGACTAGGTACCCCCCCTTTCCAACTGACTAGGTATCCCCCCTTTCCAACTGACTAGGTATCCCCCCTTTTCCAACTGACTAGGTATCCCCCCCTTTTCAACTGACTAGGTATCCCCCCCTTTTCAACTGACTAGGTATCCCCCTTTTCCAACTGACTAGGTATCCCCACTTTCCCTTTCCAACTGACTAGGTACCCCCCTTTCCAACTGACTAGGTATCCCCCTTTCCAACTGACTAGGTATCCCCCCCTTTTCAACTGACTAGGTATCCCCCCCTTTTCAACTGACTAGGTATCCCCCTTTTCCAACTGACTAGGTATCCCCACTTTCCCTTTCCAACTGACTAGGTACCCCCCCTTTCCAACTGACTAGGTATCCCCCTTTCCAACTGACTAGGTATCCCCCCTTTCCAACTGACTAGGTATCCCCCCTTATCCAACTGACTAGGTATCCCCCTTTCCAACTGACTAGGTATCCCCCCTTTCCAACTGACTAGGTATCCCCCCTTTCCAACTGACTAGGTATCCCCCCTTTCCAACTGACTAGGTACCCCCCCTTTCCAACTGACTAGGTATCCCCCCTTTCCAACTGACTAGGTACCTACCTTTCCAACTGACTAGGTATCCCCCCCTTTTCCAACTGACTAGGTACCCCCCTTTCCAACTGACTAGGTATCCCCCCTTTCCAACTGACTAGGTATCCCCCCCTTTTCCAACTGACTAGGTATCCCCCCTTTCCAACTGACTAGGTATCCCCCCTTTTCCAACTGACTAGGTATCCCCCCCTTTTCAACTGACTAGGTATCCCCCTTTTCCAACTGACTAGGTATCCCCACTTTCCCTTTCCAACTGAATTGGTACCCCCCTTTCCAACTGACTAGGTATCCCCCTTTCCAACTGACTAGGTATCCCCCCTTTCCAACTGACTAGGTATCCCCCCTTTCCAACTGACTAGGCATCCCCCCTTTTCCAACTGACTAGGTATCCCCCTTTCCAACTGACTAGGTATCCCCCCTTTCCAACTGACTAGGTATCCCCCCTTATCCAACTGACTAGGTATCCCCCTTTCCAACTGACTAGGTATCCCCCCTTTCCAACTGACTAGGTATCCCCCCTTTCCAACTGACTAGGTATCCCCCCTTTCCAACTGACTAGGTATCCCCCCTTTCCAACTGACTAGGTATCCCCCCTTTCCAACTGACTAGGTACCTCCCTTTCCAACTGACTAGGTACCCCCCTTTCCAACTGAGTAGGTACCTCCCTTTCCAACTGACTAGGTATCCCCCTTTCCAACTGACTAGGTATCCCCCCCTTTCCAACTGACTAGGTATCCCCCCTTATCCAACTGACTAGGTATCCCCCTTTCCAACTGACTAGGTATCCCCCCTTTCCAACTGACTAGGTATCCCCCCTTTCCAACTGACTAGGTATCCCCCCTTTCCAACTGACTAGGTACCCCCCCTTTCCAACTGACTAGGTATCCCCCCTTTCCAACTGACTAGGTACCTACCTTTCCAACTGACTAGGTATCCCCCCTTTTCCAACTGACTAGGTACCCCCCTTTCCAACTGACTAGGTATCCCCCCTTTCCAACTGACTAGGTATCCCCCCTTTTCCAACTGACTAGGTATCCCCCCTTTCCAACTGACTAGGTATCCCCCCTTTTCCAACTGACTAGGTATCCCCCCCTTTTCAACTGACTAGGTATCCCCCTTTTCCAACTGACTAGGTATCCCCACTTTCCCTTTCCAACTGAATTGGTACCCCCCTTTCCAACTGACTAGGTATCCCCCTTTCCAACTGACTAGGTATCCCCCCTTTCCAACTGACTAGGTATCCCCCCTTTCCAACTGACTAGGCATCCCCCCTTTTCCAACTGACTAGGTATCCCCCTTTCCAACTGACTAGGTATCCCCCCTTTCCAACTGACTAGGTATCCCCCTTATCCAACTGACTAGGTATCCCCCTTTCCAACTGACTAGGTATCCCCCCTTTCCAACTGACTAGGTATCCCCCCTTTCCAACTGACTAGGTATCCCCCCTTTCCAACTGACTAGGTATCCCCCCTTTCCAACTGACTAGGTATCCCCCCTTTCCAACTGACTAGGTACCTCCCTTTCCAACTGACTAGGTACCCCCCTTTCCAACTGAGTAGGTACCTCCCTTTCCAACTGACTAGGTACCCCCCTTTCCAACTGACTAGGTATCCCCCTTTCCAACTGACTAGGTATCCCCACTTTCCCTTTCCAACTGACTAGATACCCCCCTTTCCAACTGACTAGGTATCCCCACTTTCCCTTTCCAACTGACTAGATACCCCCCCTTTCCAACTGACTAGGTAACCCCCTTTCCAACTGACTAGGTATCCCCCCTTTCCAACTGATTAGGTATCCCCCCTTTCCAACTGACTAGGTATCCCCCCTTTTCCAACTGACTAGGTAACCCCCTTTCCAACTGACTAGGTATCCCCCCTTTCCAACTGATTAGGTATCCCCCCTTTCCAACTGACTAGGTATCCCCCCTTTTCCAACTGACTAGGTAACCCCCTTTCCAACTGACTAGGTATCCCCCCTTTCCAACTGACTAGGTATCCCCCCTTTCCAACTGACTAGGTATCCCCCCTTTCCAACTGACTAGGTATCCCCCCTTTCCAACTGACTAGGTATCCCCCCTTTTCCAACTGACTAGGTATCCCCCTTTCCAACTGACTAGGTAACCCCCCTTTCCAACTGACTAGGTATCCCCCCTTTTCCAACTGACTAGGTACCCCTCTTTCCAACTGACTAGGTATCCCCCCTTTCCAACTGACTAGGTATCCCCCCTTTTCCAACTGACTAGGTATCCCCCCTTTTTCAACTGACTAGGTATCCCCCTTTTCCAACTGACTAGGTATCCCCACTCTCCCTTTCCAACTGACTAGGTACCCCCCTTTCCAACTGACTAGGTATCCCCCTTTCCAACTGACTAGGTATCCCCCCTTTCCAACTGACTAGGTATCCCCCCTTTCCAACTGACTAGGTATCCCCCCTTTCCAACTGACTAGGCATCCCCCCTTTTCCAACTGACTAGGTATCCCCCTTTCCAACTGACTAGTATCCCCCCTTTCCAACTGACTAGGTATCCCCCCTTTCCAACTGACTAGGTATCCCCCCTTTCCAACTGACTAGGTATCCCCCTTTCCAACTGACTAGGTATCCCCCCTTTCCAACTGACTAGGTATCCCCCTTTCCAACTGACTAGGTATCCCCCCTTTCCAACTGACTAGGTATCCCCCCTTTTCAACTGACTAGGTATCCCCCTTTTCCAACTGACTAGGTATCCCCCTTTTCCAACTGACTAGGTACCCCCCTTTCCAACTGACTAGGTATCCCCCCTTTTCCAACTGACTAGGTATCCCCCCTTTTCCAACTGACTAGGTATCCCCACTTTCCCTTTCCAACTGACTAGGTACCCCCCTTTCCAACTGACTAGGTATTCCCCTTTCCAACTGACTAGGTATCCCCCCTTTCCAACTGACCAGGCAGTACTGCAGAAAGGCTTGTGTCATCGGTCCAAATGTATCACAGAACATTGTGCTGGACTGGTTTGTTTGGTCTACAGGTGGTTCAGGCCCAAATGTATCACATAACACTGTGCTGGACTGGTTTGTTTGGTCTACAGGTGGTTCAGGTCCAAATGTATCACAGAACATTGTGCTGGACTGGTTTGTCTGGTCTACAGGTGGTCCAGGTCCAAATGTATCACATAACACTGTGCTGGACTGGTTTGTCTGGTCTACAGGTGGTCCAGGTCCAAATGTATCACATAACACTGTGCTGGACTGGTTTGTCTGGGCTACAGGTGGTCCAGGTCCAAATGTATCACAGAACACTGTGCTGACTGGTTTGTCTGGTCTACAGGTGGTTCAGGTCCATATGTATCACAGAACATTGTGCTGACTGGTTTGTCTGGTCTACAGGTGGTTCAGGTCCATATGTATCACAGAACATTGTGCTGACTGGTTCGTCTGGTCTACAGGTGGTTCAGGTCCAAATGTATCACAGAACATTGTGCTGACTGGTTTGTCTGGTCTACAGGTGGTTCAGGTCCATATCTGCTGCAGAACGTCTCATCCAGGGTTTCCGAACCATGAACTACAGCTTAGGGAGGATAGACTGGTTTTGTGATGGTGAGCTTTGTGGATCTGTGACACGTCGTAAACTTCTCTCTCTCTCTCTCTCTCTCTCTGTCAGTAGATTCAAACCTATGTATTTGTTTCTGCATTAGGGAATGTCCATCTATCTTCCATAAATAAACTGCAGACAGACGTACCCTACTGTTCACTCCTACATCACAGCACTGCTGAGAGAGAGAGACAGAGAGACAGAGAGAGAGAGAGAGACAGAGAGAGAGAGAGAGAGAGAGACAGAGAGAGAGAGACAGAGACAGAGAACGAGAGAGACAAAGATTGAGAGAGAGAGAGAGACAGTGAGAGAGACAGCGAATGAGAGAGAGAGACAGAGAACGAGAGAGAGACAGAGAACGAGAGAGAGAGACAGAGAACGAGAGAGAGAGACAGAGAACGAGAGAGAGAGACAGAGAACGAGAGAGACAAAGATTGAGAGAGAGAGAGACAGCGAGGGAGAGAGAGACAGTGGGAGAGAGAGAGAGACAGCGAGAGAAAGAGAGAGAAATCGTGATGAAGAGAGAGTCAGTCAGAGAGAGAGAGAGCAAAAGAGAGAGAGAGGAGAAATCGTGACACAGAGCGAGAGAGAGTTTATTGTGAAAGCTGGTCCCAGCTACCAACCACTGTGTGATAGGTGGAAGCAGAAGTGGGGGTGAATTGAGGCACTTATCTCAGTGGGAGGAGAGACAGCAGGAAAACCCAATATTGATGGGACTGTTTTCTCCTTCCTCACACATCAGAAAAAAGCACACAGCTGGAGTCCTGAGGGGGAGGACACGATAAACAAGAGGATTGGAGATGTTGTTTTAGTTTGAGCTAATATTTCCTCCGTCCCTGCCATTATACAGAAAACAGAGATGGTGATGTACAGGACATTACACTAACCTCTCTAAAAACAGAGATGGTGATGTACAGGACATTACACTAACCTCTCTAAAACAGAGATGGTGATGTACAGGACATTACAATAACCTCTCTAAAAACAGAGATGGTGATGTACAGGACATTACACTAACCTCTCTAAAAACAGAGATGGTGATGTACAGGACATTACACCAACCTCTCTAAAAACAGAGATGGTGATGTACAGGACATTACACTAACCTCTCTAAAAACAGAGATGGTGATGTACAGTACATTACACTAACCTCTCTAAAAACAGAGATGGTGATGTACAGGACATTACACTAACCTCTCTAAAAACAGAGATGGTGATGTACAGTACATTACACTAACCTCTCTAAAAACAGAGATGGTGATGCACAGTACATAAATTTTGGATCTCTATTGGTTGACGGACAGACTGGCTAAACACCAATAAACCTGCCAGATCATCCCTCTCAGTTCAACACCCCCAAAATAACACCCAGATCATCCCTCTCAGTTCAACACCCCCCAAAATAACACCCAGATCATCCCTCTCAGTTCAACAGCCTCAAAATAACACCCAGATCATCCCTCTCAATTCAACACCCCCAAAATAACACCCAGATCATCCCTCTCAGTTCAACACCCCCAAAATAACACCCGGATCATCCCTCTCAGTTCAACACCCCCCAAAATAACACCCAGATCATCCCTCTCAGTTCAACACCCCCCAAAATAACACCCAGATCATCCCTCTCAGTTCAACAGCCTCAAAATAACACCCAGATCATCCCTCTCAATTCAACACCCCCAAAATAACACCCAGATCATCCCTCTCAGTTCAACACCCCCAAAATAACACCCAGATCATCCCTCTCAGTTCAACACCCCCAAAATAACACCCAGATCATTCCTCTCAGTTCAACACCCCCAAAATAACACCGGTATCATCCCTCTCAGTTCAACACCCCCAAAATAACACCGGTATCATCCCTCTCAGTTCAACACCCCAAAAAATAACACCGGTATCATCCCTCTCAGTTCAACACCCCCAAAATAACACCGGTATCATCCCTCTCAGTTCAACACTCCCAAAACAACACCCAGATCATTCCTCTCAGTTCAACACCCCCAAAATAACACCCAGATCAACCCTCTCAGTTCAACACCCCCAAAATAACACCGGTATCATCTCTCTCAGTTCAACACTCCCAAAATAACACCCAGATCATTCCTCTCAGTTCAACACCCCCAAAATAACACCGGTATCATTCCTCTCAGTTCAACACCCCCAAAATAACACCGGTATCATCCCTCTCAGTTCAACACCCCCAAAATAACACCGGTATCATCCCTCTCAGTTCAACACCCCCAAAATAACACTGGTATCATGTCTCTCAGTTCAACACTCCCAAAACAACACCCAGATCATTCCTCTCAGTTCAACACCCCCAAAATAACACCCAGATCATCCCTCTCAGTTCAACACCCCCAAAATAACACCCAGATCATCCCTCTCAGTTCAACACCCCCAAAATAACACCCAGATCATCCCTCTCAGTTCAACACCCCCAAAATAACACCCAGATCATCCCTCTCAGTTCAACACCCCCAAAATAACACCCAGATCATCCCTCTCAGTTCAACACCCCCAAAATAACACCCAGATCATCCCTCTCAGTTCAACACCCCCAAAATAACACCCAGATCATCCCTCTCAGTTCAACACCCCCAAAATAACACCCAGATCATCCCTCAGTTCAACACCCCCAAAATAACACCCAGATCATCCCTCTCAGTTCAACACTCCCAAAATAACACCGGTATCATCCCTCTCAGTTCAACACTCCCAAAATAACACCGGTATCATCCCTAACTATATATCCCTCTCAGTTCAACACCCCCAAAATAACACCGGTATCATCCCTAACTATATATCCCTCTCAGTTCAACACCCCCAAAATAACACCGGTATCATCCCTCTCAGTTCAACACTCCCAAAATAACACCGGTATCATCCCTAACTATATATCCCTCTCAGTTCAACACCCCCAAAATAACACCGGTATCATCCCTAACTATATATCCCTCTCAGTTCAACACCCCCAGAATAACACCGGTATCATCCCTAACTATATATCCCTCTCAGTTCAACACTCCCAGAATAACACCGGTATCATCCCTAACTATATATCCCTCTCAGTTCAACACCCCCAAAATAACACCGGTATCATCCCTCTCAGTTCAACACTCCCAAAATAACACCGGTATCATCCCTAACTATATATCCCTCTCAGTTCAACACCCCCAAAATAACACCGGTATCATCCCTAACTATATATCCCTCTCAGTTCAACACCCCCAGAATAACACCGGTATCATCCCTAACTATATATCCCTCTCAGTTCAACACCCCCAAAATAACACCGGTATCATCCCTAACTATATATCCCTCTCAGTTCAACACCCCCAAAATAACACCGGTATCATCCCTAACTATATATCCCTCTCAGTTCAACACCCTCAAAATAACACCGGTATCATCCCTAACTATATATCCCTCTCAGTTCAACACCCCCAAAATAACACCGGTATCATCCCTAACTATATATCCCTCTCAGTTCAACACCCCCAAAATAACACCGGTATCATCCCTAACTATATATCCCTCTCAGTTCAACACCCCCAAAATAACACCGGTATCATCCCTCTCAGTTCAACACCCCCAAAATAACACCGGTATCATCCCTAACTATATATCCCTCTCAGTTCAACACCCCCAAAATAACACCGGTATCATCCCTAACTATATATCCCTCTCAGTTCAACACCCCCAAAATAACACCGGTATCATCCCTAACTATATATCCCTCTCAGTTCAACACCCCCAGAATAACACCGGTATCATCCCTAACTATATATCCCTCTCAGTTCAACACCCCCAAAATAACACCGGTATCATCCCTAACTATATATCCCTCTCAGTTCAACACCCCCAGAATAACACCGGTATCATCCCTAACTATATATCCCTCTCAGTTCAACACCCCCAGAATAACACCGGTATCATCCCTAACTATATATCCCTCTCAGTTCAACACCCCCAAAATAACACCGGTATCATCCCTAACTATATATCCCTCTCAGTTCAACACCCCCAAAATAACACCGGTATCATCCCTAACTATATATCCCTCTCAGTTCAACACCCCCAAATAACACCGGTATCATCCCTAACTATACATCCCTCTCAGTTCAACACTCCCAAAATAACACCGGTATCATCCCTAACTATATATCCCTCTCAGTTCAACACCCCCAAAATAACACCGGTATCATCCCTCTCAGTTCAACACTCCCAAATAACACCGGTATCATCCCTAACTATATATCCCTCTCAGTTCAACACTCCCAGAATAACACCGGTATCATCCCTAACTATATATCCCTCTCAGTTCAAACACCCCCAGAATAACACCGGTATCATCCCTAACTATATATCCCTCTCAGTTCAACACCCCCAAAATAACACCGGTATCATCCCTCTCAGTTCAACACCCCCAGAATAACACCGGTATCATCCCTAACTATATATCCCTCTCAGTTCAACACCCCCAGAATAACACCGGTATCATCCCTAACTATATATCCCTCTCAGTTCAACACCCCAGAATAACACCGGTATCATCCCTCTCAGTTCAACACCCCCAGAATAACACCGGTATCATCCCTAACTATATATCCCCTCTCAGTTCAAACACCCCCAAATAACACCGGTATCATCCCTAACTATATATCCCTCTCATTCAACCACCCCCAGAAATAACACCGGTATCATCCCTAACTATACATCCCTCTCAGTTCAACACCCCCACAATAACACCGGTATCATCCCTAACTATATATCCCCTCTCAGTTCAACACCCCAGAATAACACCGGTATCATCCCTAACTATATATCCCTCTCAGTTCAACACCCCAGAATAACACCGGTACATCCCTAACTATATATCCCTCTCAGTTCAACACCCCCAAAATAACACCGGGTATCATCCCTAACTATATATCCCCTCTCAGTTCAACACCCCCAGAAGTAACACCGGTATCATCCCTAACTTATATATCCCTCTCAGTTCAACACCCCCAAAATAACACCGGTATCATCCCTAACTATATATCCCTCTCAGTTCAACACCCCCAAAATAACACCGGTATCATCCCTAACTATATATCCCTCTCAGTTCAACACCCCCAAAATAACACCGGTATCATCCCTAACTATATATCCCTCTCAGTTCAACACCCCCAGAATAACACCGGTATCATCCCTCTCAGTTCAACACCCCCAGAATAACACCGGTATCATCCCTAACTATATATCCCTCTCAGTTCAACACCCCCAAAATAACACCGGTATCATCCCTCTCAGTTCAACACCCCCAGAATAACACCGGTATCATCCCTAACTATATATCCCTCTCAGTTCAACACCCCCAGAATAACACCGGTATCATCCCTCTCAGTTCAACACCCCCAAAATAACACCGGTATCATCCCTAACTATATATCCCTCTCAGTTGCAACACCCCCAGAATAACACTGGTATCATCCCTCTCAGTTCAACACCCCCAAAATAACACCGGTATCATCCCTAACTATATATCCCTCTCAGTTCAACACACCCAGAATAACACCGGTATCATCCCTCTCAGTTCAACACTCCCAAAATAACACCGGTATCATCCCTAACTATATATCCCTCTCAGTTCAACACCCCCAGAATAACACCGGTATCATCCCTCTCAGTTCAACACTCCCAAAATAACACCGGTATCATCCCTAACTATATATCCCTCTCAGTTCAACACCCCCAGAATAACACCGGTATCATCCCTCTCAGTTCAACACTCCCAAAATAACACCGGTATCATCCCTAACTATATATCCCTCTCAGTTCAACACCCCCAAAATAACACCGGTATCATCCCTAACTATATATCCCTCTCAGTTCAACACCCCCAGAATAACACCGGTATCATCCCTCTCAGTTCAACACTCCCAAAATAACACCGGTATCATCCCTAACTATATATCCCTCTCAGTTCAACACCCCCAGAATAACACCGGTATCATCCCTAACTATATATCCCTCTCAGTTCAACACCCCCAGAATAACACCGGTATCATCCCTAACTATATATCCCTCTCAGTTCAACACCCCCAGAATAACACCGGTATCATCCCTCTCAGTTCAACACCCCCAGAATAACACCGGTATCATCCCTAACTATATATCCCTCTCAGTTCAACACCCCCAGAATAACACCGGTATCATCCCTAACTATATATCCCTCTCAGTTCAACACCCCCAAAATAACACCGGTATCATCCCTAACTATATATCCCTCTCAGTTCAACACCCCCAGAATAACACCGGTATCATCCCTAACTATATATCCCTCTCAGTTCAACACTCCCAAAATAACACCGGTATCATCCCTAACTATATATCCCTCTCAGTTCAACACCCCCAGAATAACACCGGTATCATCCCTAACTATATATCCCTCTCAGTTCAACACTCCCAAAATAACACCGGTATCATCCCTAACTATATATCCCTCTCAGTTCAACACCCCCAGAATAACACCGGTATCATCCCTAACTATATATCCCTCTCAGTTCAACACCCCCAGAATAACACCGGTATCATCCCTAACTATATATCCCTCTCAGTTCAACACCCCCAAAATAACACCGGTATCATCCCTAACTATATATCCCTCTCAGTTCAACACCCCCAAAATAACACCGGTATCATCCCTAACTATATATCCCTCTCAGTTCAACACCCCCAGAATAACACCGGTATCATCCCTAACTATATATCCCTCTCAGTTCAACACCCCCAGAATAACACCGGTATCATCCCTAACTATATATCCCTCTCAGTTCAACACTCCCAGAATAACACCGGTATCATCCCTAACTATATATCCCTCTCAGTTCAACACCCCAGAATAACACCGGTATCATCCCTAACTATATATCCCTCTCAGTTCAACACCCCCAGAATAACACCGGTATCATCCCTAACTATATATCCCTCTCAGTTCAACACCCCCAAAATAACACCGGTATCATCCCTAACTATATATCCCTCTCAGTTCAACACCCCCAAAATAACACCGGTATCATCCCTAACTATATATCCCTCTCAGTTCAACACCCCCAGAATAACACCGGTATCATCCCTAACTATATATCCCTCTCAGTTCAACACCCCCAGAATAACACCGGTATCATCCCTCTCAGTTCAACACCCCCAGAATAACACCGGTATCATCCCTAACTATATATCCCTCTCAGTTCAACACCCCCAGAATAACACCGGTATCATCCCTAACTATATATCCCTCTCAGTTCAACACCCCCAAAATAACACCGGTATCATCCCTAACTATATATCCCTCTCAGTTCAACACCCCCAAAATAACACCGGTATCATCCCTAACTATATATCCCTCTCAGTTCAACACCCCCAGAATAACACCGGTATCATCCCTAACTATATATCCCTCTCAGTTCAACACCCCCAGAATAACACCGGTATCATCCCTAACTATATATCCCTCTCAGTTCAACACCCCCAGAATAACACCGGTATCATCCCTAACTATATATCCCTCTCAGTTCAACACCCCCAAAATAACACCGGTATCATCCCTAACTATATATCCCTCTCAGTTCAACACCCCCAAAATAACACCGGTATCATCCCTAACTATATATCCCTCTCAGTTCAACACCCCCAGAATAACACCGGTATCATCCCTAACTATATATCCCTCTCAGTTCAACACCCCCAGAATAACACCGGTATCATCCCTAACTATATATCCCTCTCAGTTCAACACTCCCAGAATAACACCGGTATCATCCCTAACTATATATCCCTCTCAGTTCAACACCCCCAGAATAACACCGGTATCATCCCTAACTATATATCCCTCTCAGTTCAACACCCCCAGAATAACACCGGTATCATCCCTAACTATATATCCCTCTCAGTTCAACACCCCCAAAATAACACCGGTATCATCCCTAACTATATATCCCTCTCAGTTCAACACCCCCAAAATAACACCGGTATCATCCCTAACTATATATCCCTCTCAGTTCAACACCCCCAGAATAACACCGGTATCATCCCTAACTATATATCCCTCTCAGTTCAACACCCCCAGAATAACACCGGTATCATCCCTAACTATATATCCCTCTCAGTTCAACACCCCCAAAATAACACCGGTATCATCCCTAACTATATATCCCTCTCAGTTCAACACCCCCAAAATAACACCGGTATCATCCCTAACTATATATCCCTCTCAGTTCAACACCCCCAAAATAACACCGGTATCATCCCTAACTATATATCCCTCTCAGTTCAACACCCCCAGAATAACACCGGTATCATCCCTAACTATATATCCCTCTCAGTTCAACACTCCCAGAATAACACCGGTATCATCCCTAACTATATATCCCTCTCAGTTCAACACCCCCAGAATAACACCGTTATCATCCCTAACTATATATCCCTCTCAGTTCAACACCCCCAGAATAACACCGGTATCATCCCTAACTATACATCCCTCTCAGTTCAACACCCCCAGAATAACACCGGTATCATCCCTAACTATATATCCCTCTCAGTTCAACACCCCCAGAATAACACCGGTATCATCCCTAACTATATATCCCTCTCAGTTCAACACCCCCAGAATAACACCGGTATCATCCCTAACTATACATCCCTCTCAGTTCAACACCCCCAGAATAACACCGGTATCATCCCTAACTATATATCCCTCTCAGTTCAACACCCCCAGAATAACACCGGTATCATCCCTAACTATATATCCCTCTCAGTTCAACACCCCCAGAATAACACCGGTATCATCCCTAACTATATATCCCTCTCAGTTCAACACCCCCAGAATAACACCGGTATCATCCCTAACTATACATCCCTCTCAGTTCAACACCCCCAGAATAACACCGGTATCATCCCTAACTATATATCCCTCTCAGTTCAACACCCCCAGAATAACACCGGTATCATCCCTAACTATATATCCCTCTCAGTTCAACACCCCCAGAATAACACCGGTATCATCCCTAACTATATATCCCTCTCAGTTCAACACCCCCAGAATAACACCGGTATCATCCCTAACTATATATCCCTCTCAGTTCAACACCCCCAGAATAACACCGGTATCATCCCTAACTATATATCCCTCTCAGTTCAACACCCCCAGAATAACACCGGTATCATCCCTAACTATACGTCCCTCTCAGTTCAACACCCCCAAAATAACACCGGTATCATCCCTAACTATATATCCCTCTCAGTTCAACACCCCCAGAATAACACCGGTATCATCCCTAACTATATATCCCTCTCAGTTCAACACCCCCAGAATAACACCGGTATCATCCCTAACTATACATCCCTCTCAGTTCAACACCCCCAAAATAACACCGGTATCATCCCTAACTATATATCCCTCTCAGTTCAACACCCCCAGAATAACACCGGTATCATCCCTAACTATATATCCCTCTCAGTTCAACACCCCCAGAATAACACCGGTATCATCCCTAACTATATATCCCTCTCAGTTCAACACCCCCAGAATAACACCGGTATCATCCCTAACTATATAACACCGGTATCATCCCTAACTATATATCCCTCTCAGTTCAACACCCCCAGAATAACACCGGTATCATCCCTAACTATATATCCCTCTCAGTTCAACACCCCCAGAATAACACCGGTATCATCCCTAACTATATATCCCCGGTATCATCCCTAACTATATATCCCCGGTATCATCCCTAACTATATATCCCCGGTATCATCCCTAACTATATAACACCGGTATCATCCCTAACTATATATCCCCGGTATCATCCCTAACTATATATCCCCGGTATCATCCCTAACTATATATCCCCGGTATCATCCCTAACTATATAACACCGGTATCATCCCTAACTATATATCCCCGGTATCATCCCTAACTATATATCCCCGGTATCATCCCTAACTATATAACACCGGTATCATCCCTAACTATATATCCCCGGTATCATCCCTAACTATATATCCCCGGTATCATCCCTAACTATATAACACCGGTATCATCCCTAACTATATAACACCGGTATCATCCCTAACTATATATCCCCGGTATCATCCCTAACTATATAACACCGGTATCATCCCTAACTATATATCCCCGGTATCATCCCTAACTATATATCCCCGGTATCATCCCTAACTATATAACACCGGTATCATCCCTAACTATATAACACCGGTATCATCCCTAACGATATATCCCCGGTATCATCCCTAACTATATAACACCGGTATCATCCCTAACTATATAACACCGGTATCATCCCTAACTATATAACACCGGTATCATCCCTAACTATATAACACCGGTATCATCCCTAACTATATATCCCCGGTATCATCCCTAACTATATATCCCCGGTATCATCCCTAACTATATATCCCCGGTATCATCCCTAACTATACATCCCCGGTATCATCCCTAACTATACATCCCCGGTATCATCCCTAACTATACATCCCCGGTATCATCCCTAACTATACATCCCCGGTATCATCCCTAACTATACATCCCCGGTATCATCCCTAACTATATATCCCCGGTATCATCCCTAACTATATATCCCCGGTATCATCCCTAACTATACATCCCCGGTATCATCCCTAACTATACATCCCCGGTATCATCCCTACTATACATCCCCGGTATCATCCCTAACTATATATCCCCGGTATCATCCCTAACTATACATCCCCGGTATCATCCCTAACTATACATCCCCGGTATCATCCCTAACTATATAACACCGGTATCATCCCTAACTATACATCCCCGGTATCATCCCTAACTATATAACACCGGTATCATCCCTAACTATACATCCCCGGTATCATCCCTAACTATACATCCCCGGTATCATCCCTAACTATATAACACCGGTATCATCCCTAACTATACATCCCCGGTATCATCCCTAACTATATAACACCGGTATCATCCCTAACTATACATCCCCGGTATCATCCCTAACTATATAACACCGGTATCATCCCTAACTATACATCCCCGGTATCATCCCTAACTATACATCCCCGGTATCATCCCTAACTATATAACACCGGTATCATCCCTAACTATACATCCCCGGTATCATCCCTAACTATACATCCCCGGTATCATCCCTAACTATATAACACCGGTATCATCCCTAACTATACATCCCCGGTATCATCCCTAACTATATAACACCGGTATCATCCCTAACTATACATCCCCGGTATCATCCCTAACTATACATCCCCGGTATCATCCCTAACTATATAACACCGGTATCATCCCTAACTATACATCCCCGGTATCATCCCTAACTATATAACACCGGTATCATCCCTAACTATACATCCCCGGTATCATCCCTAACTATACATCCCCGGTATCATCCCTAACTATACATCCCCGGTATCATCCCTAACTATACATCCCCGGTATCATCCCTAACTAACATCCCCGGTATCATCCCTAACTATACATCCCCGGTATCATCCCTAACTCTCAGTTCTACTGTTATATAGATATTCCAGCTCCAGGAACCAACAGCATTTAGACAACAAGAGGATCCTGCCACTCTGCTGTCCAAACACCAGGGCTGTGTGTCTCCATCCACTAACATGGAGACAGGTTATAACTACTGGCTGTGTGTCTCCATCCACTAACATGGAGACAGGTTATAACTACTGGCTGTGTGTCTCCATCCACTAACATGGAGACAGGTTATAACTACTGGCTGTGTGTCTCCATCCACTAACATGGAGACAGGTTATAACTACAGGCTGTGTGTCTATATCCACTAACATGGAGACAGGTTATAACTACTGGCTGTGTGTCTCCATCCACTAACATGGAGACAGGTTATAACTACTGGCTGTGTGTCTCCATCCACTAACATGGAGACAGGTATAACTACTGGCTGTGTGTCTCCATCCACTAACATGGAGACAGGTTATAACTACTGGCTGTGTGTCTCCATCCACTAACATGGAGACAGGTTATAACTACTGGCTGTGTGTCTCCATCCACTAACATGGAGGACAGGTTATAACTACTGGCTGTGTGTCTCCATCCACTAACATGGAGACAGGTTATAACTACTGGCTGTGTGTCTCCATCCACTAACATGGAGACAGGTTATAACTACTGGCTGTGTGTCTCCATCCACTAACATGGAGACAGGTTATAACTACAGGCTGTGTGTCTCCATCCACTAACATGGAGACAGGTTATAACTACAGGCTGTGTGTCTCCATCCACTACATGGCGGGGGGCTGGTGGTCTCACCACTAACATGGAGACAGGTTAGAACTACAGGCTGTGTGTCTCCATCCACTAACATGGAGACAGGTTAGAACTACAGGCTGTGTGTCTCCATCCACTAACATGGAGACAGGTTATAACTACAGGCTGTGTGTCTCCATCCACTAACATGGAGACAGGTTATAACTACAGGCTGTGTGTCTCCATCCACTAACATGGAGACAGGTTATAACTACAGGCTGTGTGTCTCCAATCCACTAACATGGAGACAGGTTAGACATACAGGCTGTGTTCTCCATCCACTAACATGGAGACAGTTATAACTACAGGCTTGTGTCTCCATCCACTAACATGGAGACAGGTTATAACTACAGGCTGTGTGTCTCCATCCACTAACATGGAGACAGGTATAACTACAGGCTGTGTGTCTCCATCCACTAACATGGAGACAGGTAGAACTACAGCTGTGTGTCTCCATCCACTAACATGGAGACAGGTTATAACTACAGGCTGTGTGGTCTCCATCCACTAACATGGAGACAGGTTATAACGTACAGGCTGTGGTTCTCCATTCCACTAACATGGAGACAGGTTATAACTACAGGCTGTGTGTCTCCATCCACTAACATGGAGACAGGTTATAACTACAGGCGGTGTGTCTCCCATCCACTAACATGGAGACAGGTTATAACTACAGGCTGTGTGTCTCCATCCACTAACATGGAGACAGGTTATAACTACAGGCTGTGTGTCTCCATCCACTATATGGAGACAGGTTATAACTACAGGCTGTGTGTCTCCATCCACTAACAATGGAGCAGGTTATAACTACAGCTGTGTGTCTCCATCCACTACATGGAGACAGGTTATAACTACAGCTGTGTTGTCTCCATCCAACTAACATGAGACAGGTTATAAAAGGCTGTGTGTCTCCATCCACTAAATGGAGACTAGGTTATAACTACAGGCTGTGTGTCTCCATCCACTAACATGGAGACAGGTTAGAACTACAACGCTGTGTGTCTCCATCCACTAACATGGAGACAGGTTATAACTACAAGGCTGTGTGTCTCCATCCACTAACATGGGAGACAGGTTATAACTACTAGGCTGTGTGTCTCCATCCACTAACATGGAGACAGGTTATAACACAAGGCTGTGTGCTCCATCCACTAACATGGAGACAGGTTATAACTACAGGCTGTGTGTCTCCATCCACTAACATGGAGACAGGTTATAACTACAGGCTGTGTGTCTCCATCCACTAACATGGAGACAGGTTATAACTACAGGCTGTGTGTCTCCATCCACTAACATGGAGACAGGTTATAACCTACTGGCTGTGTGTCTCCATCCACTAACATGGAGACAGGTTATAACTACTGGCTGTGGTCTCCATCCACTAACATGGGAGGTATAACTCAGGCTGTGTCTCCATTCCACTAACATGGGACAGGTTATAACTACAGGCTGTGTGTCTCCATCCACTAACATGGAGACAGGTTATAACTACTGGCTGTGTGTCTCCATCCACTACACATGGAGACAGGTTATAAACTACTGGCTGTGTTCTCCATCCACTAACATGGAGACAGGTTATAACTACAGGCTTGTGTGTCTCCATCCACTAACATGGAGACAGGTTATAATACTGGCTGTGTTGTCTCCATCCACTAACATGGAGACAGGTTATAACTACAGGCTGTGTGTCTCCATCCACTAACATGGAGACAGGTTATAACTACAGGCTGTGTGTCTCCATCCACTAACATGGAGACAGGTTCTAACTACAGGCTGTGTGTCTCCATCCACTAACATGGAGACAGGTTATAACTACAGGCTGTGTGTCTCCATCCACTAACATGGAGACAGGTTAGAACTACAGACTGTGTCGTACCACGTGGGCACAGTGGGCTTTGTTTGAATCCAGGTCTATGTTCCAGACAGAAGCCTCGTTTCCATGGCACCTAGCATGGGCGTTCTGTTATCATTATTGCAGTGATAAACATGAAAAGATTTGACATTTAGTGTTGTGACTCTGACAATATTATCTGCCAGGCTTAGGCTGTTGTGCCTCAGTAAAACACACAGAAATACACATTTCTTGATCTGAAAATGACAAAGTAGTCTTCTGGTTTATTCTTCCTTGTAGA
This sequence comes from Oncorhynchus kisutch, assembly GCF_002021735.2. Classification (NCBI taxonomy): domain Eukaryota; kingdom Metazoa; phylum Chordata; class Actinopteri; order Salmoniformes; family Salmonidae; genus Oncorhynchus; species Oncorhynchus kisutch. The sequence goes on along the minus strand of NW_022262672.1, from coordinate 64,618 downwards.
TGTTGTTGGAGGTTTGGTGAGTATTCATGGGGAGGGTAGAGCCACTAGGTATTTCAGGTGATTCGAATTCATTCATGTATTCAGATTCCTCAGCCCTTATTGAGCTCCTCACTATTCATCTTTACACAACCCCCCTGGGGGCCTGCTGGCTCATATAACCCCCCCCCCCTGGGGGCCTACTGCCTCATAGAACCCCCCCCCCCCCCGACCCCACACATATTTTTGTAAACTCATGAACAACACTTAGGCTTCTACTTCCAGTTTAAACTATATACATTACAGCCTGTAGTTATAACCTTAGGCTTCTACTTCCTGTTTAAACTATATACATTACAACCTGTAGTTATAACCTTAGGCTTCTACTTCCTGTTTAAACTATATACATTACAGCCTGTAGTTATGACCTTAGGCTTCTACTTCCTGTTTAAACTATATACATTACAGCCTGTAGTTATGACCTTAGGCTTCTACTTCCTGTTTAAACTATATACATTACAGCCTGTAGTTATAACCTTAGGCTTCTACTTCCTGTTTAAACATACTATATACATTACAGCCTGTAGTTATAACCTTAGGCTTCTACTTCCTGTTTAAACTATATACATTACAGCCTGTAGTTATAACCTTAGGCTTCTACTTCCTGTTTAAACTATATACATTACAGCCTGTAGTTATGACCTTAGGCTTCTACTTCCTGTTTAAACTATATACATTACAGCCTGTAGTTATAACCTTAGGCTTCTACTTCCTGTTTAAACATACTATATACATTACAGCCTGTAGTTATAACCTTAGGCTTCTACTTCCTGTTTAAACTATATACATTACAGCCTGTAGTTATGACCTTAGGCTTCTACTTCCTGTTTAAACTATATACATTACAGCCTGTAGTTATGACCTTAGGCTTCTACTTCCTGTTTAAACATACTATATACATTACAGCCTGTAGTTATAACCTTAGGCTTCTACTTCCTGTTTAAACTATATACATTACAGCCTGTAGTTATAACCTTAGGCTTCTACTTCCTGTTTAAACATACTATATACATTACAGCCTGTAGTTATAACCTTAGGCTTCTACTTCCTGTTTAAACTATATACATTACAGCCTGTAGTTATGACCTTAGGCTTCTACTTCCAGTTTAAACTATATACATTACAGCCTGTAGTTATAACCTTAGGCTTCTACTTCCTGTTTAAACTATATACATTACAGCCTGTAGTTATAACCTTAGGCTTCTACTTCCTGTTTAAACTATATACATTACAACCTGTAGTTATAACCTTAGGCTTCTACTTCCTGTTTAAACTATATACATTACAGCCTGTAGTTATGACCTTAGGCTTCTACTTCCTGTTTAAACTATATACATTACAGCCTGTAGTTATAACCTTAGGCTTCTACTTCCTGTTTAAACTATATACATTACAGCCTGTAGTTATAACCTTAGGCTTCTACTTCCTGTTTAAACTATATACATTACAGCCTGTAGTTATGACCTTAGGCTTCTACTTCCTGTTTAAACTATATACATTACAGCCTGTAGTTATAACCTTAGGCTTCTACTTCCTGTTTAAACTATATACATTACAGCCTGTAGTTATAACCTTAGGCTTCTACTTCCTGTTTAAACTATATACATTACAGCCTGTAGTTATAACCTTAGGCTTCTACTTCCTGTTTAAACTATATACATTACAGCCTGTAGTTATAACCTTAGGCTTCTACTTCCTGTTTAAACATACTATATACATTTTACAGACGCAGTATATTTGAGTTGGTCGTCATGTTGAAAAGAGCAGACATTTCCATTTGTTTTAGTGAGCTACATGTGACATAACTCCACCAGTCCTATTTATCATTTACAAAGATTATACCATTATGCCACAAAGATTATACCATTATGCCACAAAGATTATACCATTATGCCACAAAGATTATACCATTATGCCACAGAGATTATACCATTATGCCACAAGATTATACCATTATGCCACAAAGATTATACCATTATGCCACAAAGATTATACCATTATGCCACAAAGATTATACCATTATGCCACAAGATTATACCACAAGATTATACCATTATGCCACAGAAGATTATACCATTATGCCACAAATTATACCATTATGCCACAAGATTATACCATTGTGCCACAGAGATTATACCATTATGCACAGAGATTATTACCATTATGCCACAAAGATTATACCATTATGCCACAAAGATTATACCATTATGCCACAAAAGATTATACCATTTATGCCACAAAGATTATACCATTATGGCCACAAAGATTATACCATTATGCCACAGAGATTATACCATTATGCCACAGAGATTATACCATTATGCCACACAGATTATACCATTATGCCACAAAGATTATACCATTATGCCACAAAGAATCCTTTTATTCAGAGGTTGTAATCTGAATAAAAGGAGAGGTTGTAATCTGAATAAAAGGGAGAGGTTGTAATCTGAATACAGTGAGAGGGTTGTAATCTGAATACAGTGAGAGGTTTAATCTGAATACAGTGAGAGGTTGTAATCTGAATAAAAGGAGAGGTTGTAATCTGAATACAGTGAGAGGTTGTAATCTGAATACAGTGAGAGGTTGTAATCTGAATAAAAGGAGAGGTTGTAATCTGAATAAAAGGAGAAGTTGTAATCTGAATAAAAGGAGAAGTTGTAATCTGAATACAGTGAGAGGTTGTAATCTGAATACAGTGAGAGGTTGTAATCTGAATAAAGGGAGAGGTTGTAATCTGAATAAAAGGAGAGGTTGTAATCTGAATACAGTGAGAGGTTGTAATCTGAATACAGTGAGAGGTTGTAATCTGAATACAGTGAGAGGTTGTAATCTGAATACAGTGAGAGGTTGTAATCTGAACAAAGGGAGAGGTTGTAATCTGAATACAGTGAGAGGTTGTAATCTGAACAAATGGAGAGGTTGTAATCTGAATAAAGGGAGAGGTTGTAATCTGAACCAAAGGGAGAGGTTGTAATCTGAATACAGGGAGAGGTTGTAATCTGAATAAAAGGAGAAGTTGTAATCTGAATACAGTGAGAGGTTGTAATCTGAATAAAAGGAGAAGTTGTAATCTGAATAAAGGGAGAGGTTGTAATCTGAACAAAGGGAGAGGTTGTAATCTGAATACAGTGAGAGGTTGTAATCTGAATAAAAGGAGAGGTTGTAATCTGAACAAAGTGAGAGGTTGTAATCTGAACAAAGGAGAGGTTGTAATCTGAATACAGTGAGAGGTTGTAATCTTGAATACAGTGAGAGGTTGTAATCTGAACAAAGGGAGAGGTTGTAATCTGAATACAGTGAGAGGTTGTAATCGGAACAAAGGGAGAGGTTGTAATCTGAATACAGTGAGAGGTTGTAATCTGAATAAAGGGAGAGGTTGTAATCTGAATAAAAGGAGAGGTTGTAATCTGAATAAAGTGAGAGATTGTAATCTGAATACAGTGAGAGGTTGTAATCTGAATACAGTGAGAGGTTGTAATCTGAATACAGTGAGAGGTTGTAATCTGAATACAGTGAGAGGTTGTAATCTGAATACAGTGAGAGGTTGTAATCTGAATAAAAGGAGAAGTTGTAATCTTAAATACAGTGAGAGGTTGTAATCTGAATACAGTGAGAGGTTGTAATCTGAATAAAAGGAGAAGTTGTAATCTGAATACAGTGAGAGGTTGTAATCTGAATAAAAGGAGAAGTTGTAATCTGAATAAAGGGAGAGGTTGTAATCTGAATACAGTGAGAGGTTGTAATCTGAATAAAAGGAGAGGTTGTAATCTGAACAAAGTGAGAGGTTGTAATCTGAACAAAGGGAGAGGTTGTAATCTGAATACAGTGAGAGGTTGTAATCTGAATACAGTGAGAGGTTGTAATCTGAACAAAGGGAGAGGTTGTAATCTGAATACAGTGAGAGGTTGTAATCGGAACAAAGGGAGAGGTTGTAATCTGAATACAGTGAGAGGTTGTAATCTGAATAAAGGGAGAGGTTGTAATCTGAATACAGTGAGAGGTTGTAATCTGAATAAAGGGAGAGTTGTAATCTGAATAAAAGGAGAGGTTGTAATCTGAATAAAGTGAGAGGTTGTAATCTGAATACCGTGAGAGGTTGTAATCTGAATACAGTGAGAGGTTGTAATTTGAATACAGTGAGAGGTTGTAAGGTATCTCTCCAGGGTTGGAGAGCCCTGTTCTAGGGAGTCTGTCAATAAAATTCTAATTAAAGGAACACCAGATTTAAAGGGATGTCAAAAACACTATTGGATGAAAACTTTATGAGACAATCTGTTGGCCAGCAAGAGGGAGGGTTTCAGAGGTCGATTTACATTTATTCAGCAAGGGAACCACGCTGCCAAAGCACATTACCCACGTTCATAAGGTAAGTTTCAATAACAACAGTGTGTAGGAAAGGTCTGTAGCAAAGGAAGGTAGGAAAGGAAGGTAGGAAAGGCCTGTAGGAAATGACTGTAGGAAAGGACTGTAGGAAAGGACTGTAAGAAAGGTCTGTAGGAAAGGAGGTAGGAAAGGAATGTAGGAAGGTATGTAGGAAAGGAAGGTAGGAAAGGCCTGTAGGAAAGGCCTGTAGGAAGGTCTGTAGGAAAGGCCTGTAGGAAAGGCCTGTAGGAAAGGTCTGTAGGAAAGGCCTGTAGGAAAGGTCTGTAGGAAAGGTCTGTAGGAAAGGAAGGTAGGAAAGGAAGGTAGGAAAGGTCTGTAGGAAGGTCTGTAGGAAAAGCCTGTAGGAAAGGTCTGTAGGAAAGGAAGGTAGGAAAGGTCTGTAGGAAAGGAAGGTAGGAAAGGCCTGTAGCAAAGGAAGGTAGGAAAGGCCTGTAGGAAAGGAAGGTAGGAAGGCCTGTAGGAAAGGAAGGTAGGTACGGTCTGTAGGAAAGGCCTGTAGGAAAGGAAGTTAGGAAAGGTCTGTAGGAAAGGCCTGTAGGAAAGGCCTGTAGGAAAGGTCTGTAGGAAGGCCTGAGGAAAGGAAGGTAGGAAAGGAAGGTAGGAAAGGTCTGTAGGAAAGGAAGGTAGGAAAGGCCTGTAGGAAAGGAAGGTAGGAAAGGCCTGTAGGAAAGGTCTGTAGTAAAGGAAGGTAGGAAGGAAGGTAGGAAAGGCCTGTAGGAAAGGACTGTAGGAAAGTACTGTAGGAAAGGACTGTAAGAAAGGTCTGTAGGAAAGGAAGTTAGGAAAGGAATGTAGGAAAGGTCTGTAGGAAAGGAAGGTAGGAAAGGCCTGTAGGAAAGGACTGTAAGAAAGGTCTGTAGGAAAGGAAGTTAGGAAAGGCCTGTAGGAAAGGCCTGTAGGGAAGGTCTGTAGGAAAGGCCTGTAGGAAAGGTCTGTAGGAAAGGCCTGTATGAAAGGAAGGTAGGAAAGGAAGGTAGGAAAGGTCTGTAGGAAAAGCCTGTAGGAAAGTTCTGTAGGAAAGGAAGGTAGGAAAGGTCTGTAGGAAAGGAAGGTAGGAAAGGCCTGTAGCAAAGGAAGGTAGGAAAGGAAGGTAGGAAAGGCCTGTAGGAAAGGAAGGTAGGAACGTCTGTAGGAAAGGCCTGTAGGAAAGGAAGTTAGGAAAGGTCTGTAGGAAAGGCCTGTAGGAAAGGCCTGTAGGAAAGGTCTGTAGGAAAGGCCTGTAGGAAAGGAAGGTAGGAAAGGAAGGTGGCGAGGTCTGTAGGAAAGGAAGGTAGGAAAGGCCTGTAGGAAAGGAAGGTAGGAAAGGCCTGTAGGAAAGGAAGGTAGGAAAGGCCTGTAGGAAAGGTCTGTAGGAAAGGTCTGTAGGAAAGGCCTGTAGGAAAGGTCTGTAGGAAAGGCCTGTAGGAAAGGTCTGTAGGAAGGCCTGTAGGAAAGGAAGGTAGGAAAGGAAGGTAGGAATGGTCTGTAGGAAAGGAAGGTAGGAAAGGCCTGTAGGAAAGGAAGGTAGGAAAGGCCTGTAGGAAAGGAAGGTAGGAAAGGCCTGTAGGAAAGGAAGGTAGGAAAGGCCTGTAGGAAAGGTCTGTAGGAAAGGTCTGTAGGAAAGGCCTGTAGGAAAGGAAGGTAGGAAAGGTCTGTAGGAAAGGCCTGTAGGAAAGGTCTGTAGGAAAGGCCTGTAGGAAAGGAAGGTAGGAAAGAAGGTAGGAAAGGTCTGTAGGAAAGGAAGGTAGGAAAGGCCTGTAGGAAAGGCCTGTAGGAAAGGAAGGTAGGAAAGGCCTGTTGGAAAGGTCTGTAGGAAAGGAAGGTAGGGAAGGTCTGTAGGAAAGGCCTGTAGGAAAGGCCTGTAGGAAAGGAAGGTAGGAAAGGTCTGTAGGAAAGGTCTGTAAGAAAGGCCTGTAGGAAAGGAAGGTAGGAAAAGGCCTGTAGGAAAGGAAGGTAGGAAAGGTCTGTAGGAAAGTAAGGTAGGAAAGGCCTGTAGGAAAGGTCTGTAGGAAAGGTCTATAGGAAAGGCCTGCAGGAAAGGTCTGTAGGAAAGGAAGGTAGGAAAGGTCTGTAGGAAAGGCCTGTAGGAAAGGCCTGTAGGAAAGGAAGGTAGGAAAGGTCTGTAGGAAAGGTCTGTAAGAAAGGCCTGTAGGAAAGGAAGGTAGGAAAAGGCCTGTAGGAAAGGAAGGTAGGAAAGGTCTGTAGGAAAGTAAGGTAGGAAAGGCCTGTAGGAAAGGTCTGTAGGAAAGGTCTATAGGAAAGGCCTGCAGGAAAGGTTTGTAGGAAAGGAAGGTAGGAAAGGTCTGTAGGAAAGGCCTGTAGGAAAGGAAGGTAGGAAAGGTCTGTAGGAAAGGAAGGTAGGGAAGGCTTGTAGGAAAGGTCTATAGGAAAGGCCTGCAGGAAAGGTCTGTAGGAAAGGAAGGTAGGAAAGGTCTGTAGGAAAGGCCTGTAGGAAAGGAAGGTAGGAAAAGGCCTACATGTCCTATGTCTGAATCGGGCCCATAGGGATGTTAGGGCTGATCCTCATCCCAGAAGTAGAGGAAGATCTGTGTTCTAGCTTGATTGATAATTAAAGGTAATGTTCCCGCGTTGGTGGAGACTGCATTCACAGTAAATGTGTATATGACGGCTCAACCATAAATTATCTTTACATTGTAAAGCAGATCTTCCGCAATATGGATTGAATTAAACCCTTAGTCCGGGAAGAGAGAAGAGACTTCTATCACACCTGAGCTCCTCTGGACTCTGCATTAGAGAAGTCCAATCACACAGCACCACACACACATCTACACATCCTCACAGCACCCTGTGAAGTGGAAGAGAGAAGTAGAGGAGGAGTGATGGATTGAGTTAGAAAGGAGATAATGGACTCCTGGGGAAACTAATCTGTTTCTGGGGATGGAAGGGAGAGACTGAATTCACTGACCCATTCACTCTCTCTCCCTTCTACCCCTCCTCCCCCTCTCCACCCCTCCTCTACCTCCTCCTTTCTCCCTCCTGCCACCTCATCTCTCTTCCCTCCTCTCTCCTCCTCCTCCTCCCCTCCTCTCCCTTCTGTCCCTCTCCCTTCTACCCCTCCTCCTCCACCACCTCCTCTCTCCCTCCTGCCACCTCATCTCTCTTCCCTCCTCTCTCCTCCTCCTCCTCCCCTCCTCCCCTCCTCTCTCCCTTCTACCCCTCCTCCACCACCTCCTCTCTCCCTCCTGCCACCTAATCTCTCTTCCCCTCCTCTCTCCTCCTCCTCTACCCCCTCTCCTCCTCTCTCCTCCCCCTCCTCTCTCCCTCCTGCCACCTCATCTCTCTCCCCCTCCTCTCTCCTCTCCCTCCTCTACCCCTCCTCTCTCCTCTCCCCCTCCTCTCTCCTCTCCTACCTCTCTACCCCCTTCTTCTCCCCCTCTCTACCCCACCTCCTCATTCTCCCCCCCCTCCTCCTCTCCCTCTCTACCCCTCCTCCTTTCCACCCCCTCTCTACCCCTCCTTCTCCCCCCTCCTCTTCCTCTCTACCCCTCCTCTCCTTCTCCCCCCTCCTCTTCCTCTCTACCCCTCCTCCTTTCCACCTCCTCTCTACCCCTCCTCCTCTCCACCTCTCCTTCTCCCCTCCTCTCTACCCCTCCTCCTCTCTACCCCCTCCTCCTTTCCACCTCCTCTCTACCCCTCCTCCTCTCCACCTCTCCTCTCCTCTCTACCCCTCCTCCTCCTTCTCCCCCCTCCTCTCCCTCTCTACCCCTCCTTCTCCCCCCTCCTCTTCCTCTCTACCCCTCCTCCTCCTTTTCCCCCCTCCTCTTCCTCTCTACCCCTCCTCCTTTCCACCACCTCTCTACCCCTCCTCCTCCTTCTCCCCCCTCCTCTTCCTCTCTACCCCTCCTCCTTTCCACCACCTCTCTACCTCTCCTTCTCCCCTCCTCTCTACCCCTCCTCCTTTCCACCTCCTCTCTACCCCTCCTCCTCTCCACCTCTCCTTCTCCCCTCCTCTCTACCCCTCCTTCTCCCCTCCTCCTCTCTACCTCTCCTTCTCCCCTCCTCTCTACCCCTCCTTCTCCCCTCCTCCTCTCCCCTCCTCCTCTCTACCCCTCCTTCTCCCCTCCCTCCTCTCCCCTCCTCCTCTCTACCCCTCCTTCTCCCCTCCTCCTCTCCCCTCCTCCTCTCTACCCCTCCTTCTCCCCTCCTCCTCTCTACTCTCTCTACCACTTCACCTTCTTTATGTTGTTCACCTTCATCCTTCTGAGACCCAGCAGTTCATTGTTGTCCTGTCTAGTGGTCATCAGTTCATCCGGTCTGTATCTCTGAGGCCATACAGGCCACTGTATTAAGTCCTGTTGTGCCTTGGACATTCTGGGATGTTCAATGATTTCCTGTGGGTGTGGCTTTGACAACTTCATCTTCCTGGTTCTTAAAAAAAAAAGTATTTATTAATGATAATAATTTCTGTGAGTTTGATATTCAAATGGTTTCTAGGGTGCTAGGTGTCTGCAATGAGAATCTCAGGGTTCTAGGTGTCTGTAATGAGAATCTCAGGGTTCTACGTGTCTGTAATGGGAATCCCACAACATGATGGAGGAACTATATTTAAAGAGAGAGGGAGACAGGGTACATGGTACCGCTACATGATGAAGGCCGGCATCCCGGAGTCGCCTCTTTACTGTTGACGTTGAGGTTGGTGTTTTGTGGGTACTATTTAATGAAGCTGCCAGTTGAGGACTTGTGAGGCGTCGGTTTCTCAAACTAGACACTAATGTACTTGTCCTCTGGCTCAGTTGTGCACCGGGGCCTCCCACCACTCTTTCTATTCTGGTTAGAGCCAGTTTGCGCTGTTCTGTGAAGAGAGTAGTACACAGTGTTGTACGAGATCTTCAGTTTCTTGGCAATTTATCGCATGGAATAGCCTTAATTTCTCAGAACAAGAATAGACTGACGAGTTTCAGAAGAACGTTCTTTGTTTCTGGCCATTTTGAGCCTGTAATCGAATCCACAAATGCTGATGCTCCAGATACTCAACTAGTCTAAAGAAGGACAGTTTTATTGATTATTTTATCAGAACAGCAGATTTCAACTGTGCTAACATAATTGCAAAAGGGTTTTCTAATGATCAACTTGGATTAGCTAACACAACGTGCCACTGGAACACAGGAGTGATGGTTGCTGATAATGGGCCTCTGTACGCCGATGCAGATATTCCATGAAAAATCAGCTGCTTCCAGCTACAATAGTCACGGTATTTCTGATCAATTTGATATTATTTTAATGGACAAAAAAAATGTGCTTTTCCTTCAAAAACAAGGACATTTCTAAGTGACCCCAAACTTTTGAACGGTAGTAGAACGGTAGTATATATTATCAATGAAATACAATAATACAAATGTTCACTTTTTCACATGATAAAAACTGTTTCAAGAGGAGGGGAGTATTTCAGGGCAGAGACAGTAGCCTTGTTGAATTTCTCAGGTTGTTAGTGAAACTTAATGCCGGGTATAGTCAGGGATATACAGAGGGGAGAACAAGTATTTGATACACTGCCGATTTTGCAGGTTTTCCTACTTACAAAGCATGTAGAAGTCTGTAATTTTTATCATAGGTACACTTCAACTGTGAGAGACGGAATCTAAAACTAAAATCCAGAAAATCTCATTGTATGATTTTTAAGTCCCTTTAAGTTTAAGAAGCCCTCCTGTTCTCCACTCATTACCTGTATTAACTGCACCTGTTTGAACTTGTTACCTGTATAAAGACACCTGTCCACACACTCAATCAAACAGACTCCAACCTCTCCACAATGGCCAAGACCAGAGAGCTGTGTAAGGACATCAGGGTTAAAATTGTAGACCTGCACAATGGGATGGGCTACAGGACAATAGGCAAGCAGCTTGGTGAGAAGGCAACAACTGTTGCCGCAACTATTAGAAAATGGAAGAAGTTCAAGATGACGGTCAATCACCCTCGGTCTGGGGCTCCATGCAAGATCTCACCCCGTGGAGCATCAATGATCATGAGGAAGGTGAGGGATCAGCCCAGAACTACACGGCAGGACCTGGTCAATGACCTGATGAGAGCTGGGACAACAGTCTCAAAGAAAACCATCAGTAACACAGTACGCCGTCATGGATTCAAATCCTGCAGCGCACACAAGGTCCCCCTGCTCAAGCCAGCGCATGTCCAGGCCCGTCTGAAGCTTTCCAATGACCATCTGGATGATCCAGAGAAGGAATGGGAGAAGGTCATGTGGTCTGATGAGACAAAAATAGAGCTTTTTGGTCTAATCTCCACTCGCCGTGTTTGGAGGAAGAAGAAGGATGAGTACAACCCCAAGAACACCATCCCAACCGTGAAGCATGGAGATGGAAACACTATTCTTTGGGGATGCTTTCTGCAAAGGGGACAGTACCGTAAAGACGACTGCACCGTATTGAGGGGAGGATGGACGGGGCCATGTATCGCGAGATCTTGGCCAACATCCTCCTTCCCTCAGTAAGAGCATTGAAGATGGGTTGTGGCTGGGTCTTCCAGCATGGTAACGCTCCGAAACACACAGCCAGGGCAACTAAGGACTGGCTCCGTAAGAAGCATCTCAGGGTCCTGGAGTGGCCTAGCCAGTCTCCAGACCTGAACCCAATAGTAAATCTTTGGAGGGAGCTGAAAGTCTGTATTGCCCAGCGACAGCCCCGAAACCTGAAGGATCTGGAGAAGGTCTGTATGGAGGAGTGGGCCAAAATCCCTGCTGCAGTGTGTGCAAACCTGGTCAACAACTACAGGAAAAGTATGATCTCTGTAATTGCAAACAAAGTTTTCTGTACCAAATATTAAGTTCTGCTTTTCTGATGTATCAAATACTTATGTCATGCAATAAAATGCTAATTAATTACTTAAAAATCATACAATGTGATTTTCTGGATTTTTGTTTTAGATTCCGTCTCTCACAGTTGAAGTGTACCTATGATAAAAATTACAGACCTCTACATGCTTTGTAAGTAGGAAAACCTGCAAAATCGGCAGTGTATCAAATACTTGTTCTCCCTACTGGAAATATATATATGATTGTCTCCATACTAGAAACACAGTGTTATAATGTGTACTTCTTTATCCTCACAGGTCAGTGGGTTTCTGTTTCCATTGATATCCTCTTCCTGTCTGACATCATCCTGTCTCCTTCTAGAACTCAGACACAGTTCAAGTTCTAGAACGTCTAGAGGTTCTGTTTACCCTCTCTCACTTCAGACGGTTCCTCTTCATTTCCTTTCCTCAGATAACAGGGAAATGAAAGTGTTGGAGGGGTCACAGCAGAGGGCTGATGGTGTCACAGCTAGGTACATGTCGTGTCGTCAGTAGTGAAGTCAACACCAAGGCCAGTAGTAGTGTGGCTGCTTGTGATCGGAGGGCCTGTGAGCTGGATCTGTCCCCCGTTTCAGAGTCCTCTCCCTGGGGGTGATGACGGTGGTCACTCCCTGGAGCCACTGAGAGAGAGAAGAGACAAAGAGAAGACTACAGTCAGAACAACATAGGCATATTTTTCCTGGCTGTAAAGTCAAGACTGTTGGTTTAGGGTGACTAAGACAGGCACAGAGACAATAGACAGAAAGACTTCAGTAGTTCAACTGTTGCTCAGCATTGCTGTAACTGCTCAGCCCTAATACTGTATCCCACGGTTACCATCAGCCCTAATACTGTAACCCACGGTTACCATCAGCCCTAATACTGTAACCCACGGTTACCATCAGCCCTAATACTGTATCCCACGGTTACCATCAGCCCTAATACTGTAACCCACGGTTACCATCAGCCTTAATACTGTAACCCACGGTTACCATCAGCCCTAATACTGTAACCCACGGTTACCATCAGCCCTAATACTGTAACCCACGGTTACCATCAGCCCTAATACTGTAACCCACGGTTACCATCAGCCCTAATACTGTATCCCACGGTTACCATCAGCCCTAATACTGTATCCCACGGTTACCATCAGCCCTAATACTGTAACCCACGGTTACCATCGGCCCTAATACTGTAACCCACGGTTACCATCGGCCCTAATACTGTAACCCTCTGTAACCATCAGCCCTAATACTGTATCCCACGCTTACCATCGGCCCTAATACTGTAACCCACGGTTACCATCAGCCCTAATACTGTAATCCATGGTTACCATCAGCCCTAATACTGTATCCCACGGTTACCATCAGCCCTAATACTGTATCCCACGGTTACCATCAGCCCTAATACTGTAACCCACGGTTACCATCGGCCCTAATACTGTAACCCACGGTTACCATCAGCCCTAATACTGTAACCCTCTGTAACCATCAGCCCTAATACTGTATCCCACGCTTACCATCGGCCCTAATACTGTAACCCACGGTTACCATCAGCCCTAATACTGTAATCCACGGTTACCATCAGCCCTAATACTGTAACCCTCTGTAACCATCAGACCTAATACTGTAACCCTCTGTAACCATCAGAACTAATACTGTAACCCTCTGTAACCATCAGCCCTAATACTGTATCCCACGCTTACCATCGGCCCTAATACTGTAACCCACGGTTACCATCAGCCCTAATACTGTAATCCATGATTACCATCAGCCCTAATACTGTATCCCACGGTTACCATCAGCCCTAATACTGTATCCCACGGTTACCATCAGCCCTAATACTGTAACCCACGGTTACCATCGGCCCTAATACTGTAACCCACGGTTACCATCAGCCCTAATACTGTAACCCTCTGTAACCATCAGCCCTAATACTGTATCCCACGCTTACCATCGGCCCTAATACTGTAACCCACGGTTACCATCAGCCCTAATACTGTAATCCACGGTTACCATCAGCCCTAATACTGTAACCCTCTGTAACCATCAGACCTAATACTGTAACCCATGGTTACCATCAGCCCTAATACTGTAACCCACGCTTACCATCAGCCCTAATACTGTAACCCACGGTTACCATCAGCCCTAATACTGTATCCCACGGTTACCATCAGCCCTAATACTGTAACCCACGGTTACCATCGGCCCTAATACTGTAACCCACGGTTACCATCAGCCCTAATACTGTAACCCTCTGTAACCATCAGCCCTAATACTGTATCCCACGCTTACCATTGGCCCTAATACTGTAACCCACGGTTACCATCAGCCCTAATACTGTAATCCACGGTTACCATCAGCCCTAATACTGTAACCCTCTGTAACCATCAGACCTAATACTGTAACCCTCTGTAACCATCAGACCTAATACTGTAACCCTCTGTAACCATCAGCCCTAATACTGTATCCCACGCTTACCATCGGCCCTAATACTGTAACCCACGGTTACCATCAGCCCTAATACTGTAATCCACGGTTACCATCAGCCCTAATACTGTATCCCACGGTTACCATCAGCCCTAATACTGTATCCCACGGTTACCATCAGCCCTAATACTGTAACCCACGGTTACCATCGGCCCTAATACTGTAACCCTCTGTAACCATCAGCCCTAATACTGTATCCCACGCTTACCATCGGCCCTAATACTGTAACCCACGGTTACCATCAGCCCTAATACTGTAATCCACGGTTACCATCAGCCCTAATACTGTATCCCACGGTTACCATCAGCCCTAATACTGTATCCCACGGTTACCATCAGCCCTAATACTGTAACCCACGGTTACCATCGGCCCTAAAACTGTAACCCACGGTTACCATCAGCCCTAATACTGTAACCCTCTGTAACCATCAGCCCTAATACTGTATCCCACGCTTACCATCGGCCCTAATACTGTAACCCACGGTTACCATCAGCCCTAATACTGTAATCCACGGTTACCATCAGCCCTAATACTGTAACCCTCTGTAACCATCAGACCTAATACTGTAACCCTCTGTAACCATCAGACCTAATACTGTAACCCTCTGTAACCATCAGCCCTAATACTGTATCCCACGCTTACCATCGGCCCTAATACTGTAACCCACGGTTACCATCAGCCCTAATACTGTAATCCACGATTACCATCAGCCCTAATACTGTATCCCACGGTTACCATCAGCCCTAATACTGTATCCCACGCTTACCATCGGCCCTAATACTGTAACCCACGGTTACCATCAGCCCTAATACTGTAATCCACGGTTACCATCAGCCCTAATACTGTAACCCTCTGTAACCATCAGACCTAATACTGTAACCCTCTGTAACCATCAGACCTAATACTGTAACCCACGGTTACCATCAGCCCTAATACTGTAACCCACGGTTACCATCAGCCCTAATACTGTAACCCTCTGTAACCATCAGCCCTAATACTGTAACCCATGGTTACCATCAGCCCTAATACTGTAACCCACGCTTACCATCAGCCCTAATACTGTAACCCACGGTTACCATCAGCCCTAATACTGTATCCCACGGTTACCATCAGCCCTAATACTGTAACCCACGGTTACCATCGGCCCTAATACTGTAACCCACGGTTACCATCAGCCCTAATACTGTAACCCTCTGTAACCATCAGCCCTAATACTGTATCCCACGCTTACCATCGGCCCTAATACTGTAACCCACGGTTACCATCAGCCCTAATACTGTAATCCACGGTTACCATCAGCCCTAATACTGTAACCCTCTGTAATCATCAGACCTAATACTGTAACCCTCTGTAACCATCAGCCCTAATACTGTAACCCTCTGTAACCATCAGCCCTAATACTGTATCCCACGCTTACCATCGGCCCTAATACTGTAACCCACGGTTACCATCAGCCCTAATACTGTAATCCACAGTTACCATCAGCCCTAATACTGTAACCCTCTGTAACCATCAGACCTAATACTGTAACCCTCTGTAACCATCAGACCTAATACTGTAACCCACGGTTACCATCAGCCCTAATACTGTAACCCACGGTTACCATCAGCCCTAATACTGTAACCCTCTGTAACCATCAGCCCTAATACTGTAACCCATGGTTACCATCAGCCCTAATACTGTAACCCACGCTTACCATCAGCCCTAATACTGTAACCCACGGTTACCATCAGCCCTAATACTGTAACCCACGCTTACCATCAGCCCTAATACTGTAACCCACGGTTACCATCAGCCCTAATACTGTAACCCACGGTTACCATCAGCCCTAATACTGTAACCCACGGTTACCATCAGCCCTAATACTGTATCCCACGCTTACCATCAGCCCTAATACTGTAACCCACGGTTACCATCATCCCTAATACTGTAAACCACGGTCACCATCAGCCCTAATACTGTAACCCTATGTCACCATCAGCCCTAATACTGTAACACACGGATACCATCAGCCCTAATACTGTAACCCACGGTTACCATCAGCCCTAATACTGTAACCCACGGTTACCATCAGCCCTAATACTGTAACCCTCTGTCACCATCAGCCCTAATACTGTAACCCACTGTTACCATCAGTCCTAATACTGTAACCCACTGTCATCATCAGCCCTAATACTGCAACCCACGGTCACCATCAGCCCTAATACTGTAACCCACTGTTACCATCAGCCCTAATATTGTAACCCACGGTTACCATCAGCCCTAATACTGTAATCCACAGTTACCATCAGCCCTAATACTGTAACCCTCTGTAACCATCAGACCTAATACTGTAACCCTCTGTAACCATCAGACCTAATACTGTAACCCACGGTTACCATCAGCCCTAATACTGTAACCCACGGTTACCATCAGCCCTAATACTGTAACCCTCTGTAACCATCAGCCCTAATACTGTAACCCATGGTTACCATCAGCCCTAATACTGTAACCCACGCTTACCATCAGCCCTAATACTGTAACCCACGGTTACCATCAGCCCTAATACTGTAACCCACGCTTACCATCAGCCCTAATACTGTAACCCACGGTTACCATCAGCCCTAATACTGTAACCCACGGTTACCATCAGCCCTAATACTGTAACCCACGGTTACCATCAGCCCTAATACTGTATCCCACGCTTACCATCAGCCCTAATACTGTAACCCACGGTTACCATCATCCCTAATACTGTAAACCACGGTCACCATCAGCCCTAATACTGTAACCCTATGTCACCATCAGCCCTAATACTGTAACACACGGATACCATCAGCCCTAATACTGTAACCCACGGTTACCATCAGCCCTAATACTGTAACCCACGGTTACCATCAGCCCTAATACTGTAACCCTCTGTCACCATCAGCCCTAATACTGTAACCCACTGTTACCATCAGTCCTAATACTGTAACCCACTGTCATCATCAGCCCTAATACTGTAACCCACGGGTACCATCAGCCCTAATACTGTAACCCACGGTCACCATCAGGCCTAATACTGTAACCCACGGTCACCATCAGCCCTAATACTGTAACCCATGGTCACCATCAGCCCTAATACTGCAACCCACTGTCAACATCAGCCCTAATACTGTAACCCACTGTCAACATCAGCCCTAATACTGCAACCCACGGGTACCATCAGCCCTAATACTGTAACCCACGGTCACCATCAGCCCTAATACTGTAACCCACTGTCACCATCAGCCCTAATACTGTAACCCATGGTCACCATCAGCCCTAATACTGCAACCCACGGTTACCATCGGCCCTAATACTGTAACCCTCTGTAACCATCAGCCCTAATACTGTATCCCACGCTTACCATCGGCCCTAATACTGTAACCCACGGTTACCATCAGCCCTAATACTGTAATCCACGGTTACCATCAGCCCTAATACTGTATCCCACGGTTACCATCAGCCCTAATACTGTATCCCACGGTTACCATCAGCCCTAATACTGTAACCCACGGTTACCATCGGCCCTAATACTGTAACCCACGGTTACCATCAGCCCTAATACTGTAACCCTCTGTAACCATCAGCCCTAATACTGTATCCCACGCTTACCATCGGCCCTAATACTGTAACCCACGGTTACCATCAGCCCTAATACTGTAATCCACGGTTACCATCAGCCCTAATACTGTAACCCTCTGTAACCATCAGACCTAATACTGTAACCCTCTGTAACCATCAGACCTAATACTGTAACCCTCTGTAACCATCAGCCCTAATACTGTATCCCACGCTTACCATCGGCCCTAATACTGTAACCCACGGTTACCATCAGCCCTAATACTGTAATCCACGATTACCATCAGCCCTAATACTGTATCCCACGGTTACCATCAGCCCTAATACTGTATCCCACGCTTACCATCGGCCCTAATACTGTAACCCACGGTTACCATCAGCCCTAATACTGTAATCCACGGTTACCATCAGCCCTAATACTGTAACCCTCTGTAACCATCAGACCTAATACTGTAACCCTCTGTAACCATCAGACCTAATACTGTAACCCACGGTTACCATCAGCCCTAATACTGTAACCCACGGTTACCATCAGCCCTAATACTGTAACCCTCTGTAACCATCAGCCCTAATACTGTATCCCACGCTTACCATCGGCCCTAATACTGTAACCCACGGTTACCATCAGCCCTAATACTGTAATCCACAGTTACCATCAGCCCTAATACTGTAACCCTCTGTAACCATCAGACCTAATACTGTAACCCTCTGTAACCATCAGACCTAATACTGTAACCCACGGTTACCATCAGCCCTAATACTGTAACCCACGGTTACCATCAGCCCTAATACTGTAACCCTCTGTAACCATCAGCCCTAATACTGTAACCCATGGTTACCATCAGCCCTAATACTGTAACCCACGCTTACCATCAGCCCTAATACTGTAACCCACGGTTACCATCAGCCCTAATACTGTAACCCACGCTTACCATCAGCCCTAATACTGTAACCCACGGTTACCATCAGCCCTAATACTGTAACCCACGGTTACCATCAGCCCTAATACTGTAACCCACGGTTACCATCAGCCCTAATACTGTATCCCACGCTTACCATCAGCCCTAATACTGTAACCCACGGTTACCATCATCCCTAATACTGTAAACCACGGTCACCATCAGCCCTAATACTGTAACCCTATGTCACCATCAGCCCTAATACTGTAACACACGGATACCATCAGCCCTAATACTGTAACCCACGGTTACCATCAGCCCTAATACTGTAACCCACGGTTACCATCAGCCCTAATACTGTAACCCTCTGTCACCATCAGCCCTAATACTGTAACCCACTGTTACCATCAGTCCTAATACTGTAACCCACTGTCATCATCAGCCCTAATACTGTAACCCACGGGTACCATCAGCCCTAATACTGTAACCCACGGTCACCATCAGGCCTAATACTGTAACCCACGGTCACCATCAGCCCTAATACTGTAACCCATGGTCACCATCAGCCCTAATACTGCAACCCACTGTCAACATCAGCCCTAATACTGTAACCCACTGTCAACATCAGCCCTAATACTGCAACCCACGGGTACCATCAGCCCTAATACTGTAACCCACGGTCACCATCAGCCCTAATACTGTAACCCACTGTCACCATCAGCCCTAATACTGTAACCCATGGTCACCATCAGCCCTAATACTGCAACCCACTGTCAACATCATCCCTAATACTGTAACCCACTGTCAACATCAGCCCTAATACTGCAACCCACGGTCACCATCAGCCCTAATACTGTAACCCACTGTTACCATCAGCCCTAATATTGTAACCCACGGTTACCATCAGCCCTAATACTGTAATCCACAGTTACCATCAGCCCTAATACTGTAACCCTCTGTAACCATCAGACCTAATACTGTAACCCTCTGTAACCATCAGACCTAATACTGTAACCCACGGTTACCATCAGCCCTAATACTGTAACCCACGGTTACCATCAGCCCTAATACTGTAACCCTCTGTAACCATCAGCCCTAATACTGTAACCCATGGTTACCATCAGCCCTAATACTGTAACCCACGCTTACCATCAGCCCTAATACTGTAACCCACGGTTACCATCAGCCCTAATACTGTAACCCACGCTTACCATCAGCCCTAATACTGTAACCCACGGTTACCATCAGCCCTAATACTGTAACCCACGGTTACCATCAGCCCTAATACTGTAACCCACGGTTACCATCAGCCCTAATACTGTATCCCACGCTTACCATCAGCCCTAATACTGTAACCCACGGTTACCATCATCCCTAATACTGTAAACCACGGTCACCATCAGCCCTAATACTGTAACCCTATGTCACCATCAGCCCTAATACTGTAACACACGGATACCATCAGCCCTAATACTGTAACCCACGGTTACCATCAGCCCTAATACTGTAACCCACGGTTACCATCAGCCCTAATACTGTAACCCTCTGTCACCATCAGCCCTAATACTGTAACCCACTGTTACCATCAGTCCTAATACTGTAACCCACTGTCATCATCAGCCCTAATACTGTAACCCACGGGTACCATCAGCCCTAATACTGTAACCCACGGTCACCATCAGGCCTAATACTGTAACCCACGGTCACCATCAGCCCTAATACTGTAACCCATGGTCACCATCAGCCCTAATACTGCAACCCACTGTCAACATCAGCCCTAATACTGTAACCCACTGTCAACATCAGCCCTAATACTGCAACCCACGGGTACCATCAGCCCTAATACTGTAACCCACGGTCACCATCAGCCCTAATACTGTAACCCACTGTCACCATCAGCCCTAATACTGTAACCCATGGTCACCATCAGCCCTAATACTGCAACCCACTGTCAACATCAGCCCTAATACTGTAACCCACTGTCAACATCAGCCCTAATACTGCAACCCACGGTCACCATCAGCCCTAATACTGTAACCCACTGTTACCATCAGCCCTAATATTGTAACCCACGGTCACCATCAGCCCTAATACTGTAACCCACGGTCACCATCAGCCCTAATACTGTAACCCACTGTTACCATCAGCCCTAATACTGTAACCCACTGTTACCATCAGCCCTAATACTGTAACCCACTGTTACCATCAGCCCTAATACTGTAACCCACTGTCAACATCAGCCCTAATACTGTAACCCACGGTCACCATCAGCCCTAATACTGTAACCCACGGTCACCATCAGCCCTAATACTGTAACCCACGGTCACCATCAGCCCTAATACTGTAACCCACACCATCCTATATAACTACTGTCTATACACACCATCCTATATAACTCCTGTCTATACACACCATCCTATATAACTACTGTCTATAATGTCTATACACACCATCCTATATAACTACTGTCTATACACACCATCCTATATAACTACTGTCTATACACACCATCCTATATAACTACTGTCTATACACACCATCCTATATAACTACTGTCTATACACACCATCCTATATAACTACTGTCTATACACACCATCCTATATAACTACTGTCTATACTGTCTATACACACCATCCTATATAACTACTGTCTATACTGTCTATACACACCATCCTATATAACTACTGTCTATACACACCATCCTATATAACTACTGTATATACACACCATCCTATATAACTACTGTCTATACACACCATCCTATATAACTACTGTCTATACTGTCTATATACACCATCCTATATAACTACTGTCTATACTGTCTATACACACCATCCTATATAACTACTGTCTATACACACCATCCTATATAACTACTGTCTATACACACCATCCTATATAACTACTGTCTATACACACCATCCTATATAACCACTGTCTATACACACCATCCTATATAACTACTGTCTATACACACCATCCTATATAACTACTGTCTATACTGTCTATACACACCATCCTATATAACTACTGTCTATACTGTCTATACACACCATCCTATATAACTACTGTCTATACACACCATCCTATATAACTACTGTCTATACACACCATCCTATATAACTACTGTCTATACACACCATCCTATATAACTACTGTCTATACACACCATCCTATATAACTACTGTCTATACACACCATCCTATATAACTACTGTCTATACACACCATCCTATATAACTACTGTCTGTACACACCATCCTATATAACTACTGTCTATACTGTCTATACACACCATCCTATATAACTACTGTCTATACACACCATCCTATATAACTACTGTCTATACACACCATCCTATATAACTACTGTCTATACTGTCTATACACACCATCCTGTATAACTACTGTCTATACTGTCTATACACACCATCCTATATAACTACTGTCTATACACACCATCCTATATAACTACTGTCTATACTGTCTATACACACCATCCTATATAACTACTGTCTATACACACCATCCTATATAACTACTGTCTATACTGTCTATACACACCATCCTATATAACTACTGTCTATACACACCATCCTATATAACAACTGTCTATACACACCATCCTATATAACTACTGTCTATACTGTCTATACACACCATCCTATATAACTACTGTCCATACACACCATCCTACATAACTACTGTCTATAGACACCATCCTATATAACTACTGTCTATACACACCATACTATATAACTACTGTCTATACACACCATCCTATATAACTACTGTCTATACACACCATCCTATATAACTACTGTCTATACTGTCTATACACACCATCCTATATAACTACTGTCTATACACACCATCCTATATAACTACTGTCTATACACACCATCCTATATAACTACTGTCTATACTGTCTATACACACCATCCTATATAACTACTGTCCATACACACCATCCTATATAACTACTGTCTATACACACCATCCTATATAATTACTGTCTATACACACCATCCTATATAACTACTGTCTATACACACCATCCTATATAACTACTGTCTATACACACCATCCTATATAACTACTGTCTATACACACTATCCTATATAACTACTGTCTGTACACACCATCCTATATAACTACTGTCTATACTGTCTATACACACCATCCTATATAACTACTGTCTATACACACCATCCTATATAACTTCTGTCTATACACACCATCCTATATAACTACTGTCTATACTGTCTATACACACCATCCTGTATAACTACTGTCTATACTGTCTATACACACCATCCTATATAACTACTGTCTATACACACCATCCTATATAACTACTGTCTATACTGTCTATACACACCATCCTATATAACTACTGTCTATACACACCATCCTATATAACTACTGTCTATACTGTCTATACACACCATCCTATATAACTACTGTCTATACACACCATCCTATATAACTACTGTCTATACACACCATCCTATATAACTACTGTCTATACTGTCTATACACACCATCCTATATAACTACTGTCTGTACACACCATCCTATATAACTACTGTCTATACTGTCTATACACACCATCCTATATAACTACTGTCTATACACACCATCCTATATAACTACTGTCTATACTGTCTATACACACCATCCTGTATAACTACTGTCTATACTGTCTATACACACCATCCTATATAACTACTGTCTATACACACCATCCTATATAACTACTGTCTATACTGTCTATACACACCATCCTATATAACTACTGTCTATACACACCATCCTATATAACTACTGTCTGTACACACCATCCTATATAACTACTGTCTATACTGTCTATACACACCATCCTATATAACTACTGTCTATACACACCATCCTATATAACTACTGTCTATACACACCATCCTATATAACTACTGTCTATACTGTCTATACACACCATCCTGTATAACTACTGTCTATACTGTCTATACACACCATCCTATATAACTACTGTCTATACACACCATCCTATATAACTACTGTCTATACACACCATCCTACATAACTACTGTCTATAGACACCATCCTATATAACTACTGTCTATACACACCATACTATATAACTACTGTCTATACACACCATCCTATATAACTACTGTCTATACACACCATCCTATATAACTACTGTCTATACTGTCTATACACACCATCCTATATAACTACTGTCTATACACACCATCCTATATAACTACTGTCTATACAACACCATCCTATATAACCTACTGTCTATACTGTCTATACACACCATCCTATATAACTACTGTCCCTACACACCATCCTATATAACTACTGTCTATACACACCATCCTATATAACTACTGTCTATACACACCATCCTATATAAATACTGTCTATACACACCATCCTATATAACTACTGTCTATACTGTCTATATACACCGTCCTATATAACGACTGTCTATACACACCATCCTATATAACTACTGTCCATACACACCATCCTATATAATGACTGTCTATACACACCATCCTATATAACTACTGTCTATACTGTCTATACACACCATCCTATATAACTACTGTCTATACACACCATCCTATATAACTACTGTCTATACACACCATCCTATATAACTACTGTCTATACTGTCTATACTGTCTATACACACCATCCTATATAACTACTGTCTATACACACCATCCTATATAACTACTGTCTATACACACCATCCTATATAACCACTGTCTATACACACCATCCTATATAACTACTGTCTATACACACCATCCTATATAACTACTGTCTATACTGTCTATACACACCATCCTATATAACTACTGTCTATACTGTCTATACACACCATCCTATATAACTAATGTCTATACACACCATACTATATAACTACTGTCTATACACACCATCCTATATAACTACTGTCTATACTGTCTATATACACCATTCTATATAACTACTGTCTATACTGTCTATACACACCATCCTATATAACTACTGTCGATACTGTCTATATACACCATCCTATATAACTACTGTCTATACTGTCTATACACACCATCCTATATCACTACTGTCTATACACACCATCCTATATAACTACTGTCTATACTGTCTATACACACCATCCTATATAACTACTGTCTATACACACCATCCTATATAACTATTGTCTATACTGTCTATACACACCATCCTATATAACTACTGTCCATACACACCATCCTGTATAACTACTGTCTATACACACCATCCTATATAACTACTGTCTATACACACCATCCTATATAACTACTGTCTATACTGTCTATATACACCGTCCTATATAACGACTGTCTATACACACCATCCTATATAACTACTGTCCATACACACCATCCTATATAACGACTGTCTATACACACCATCCTATATAACTACTGTCTATACACACCATCCTACATAACTACTGTCTATAGACACCATCCTATATAACTACTGTCTATACACACCATACTATATAACTACTGTCTATACACACCATCCTATATAACTACTGTCTATACACACCATCCTATATAACTACTGTCTATACTGTCTATACACACCATCCTATATAACTACTGTCTATACACACCATCCTATATAACTACTGTCTATACACACCATCCTATATAACTACTGTCTATACTGTCTATACACACCATCCTATATAACTACTGTCCATACACACCATCCTATATAACTACTGTCTATACACACCATCCTATATAACTACTGTCTATACACACCATCCTATATAACTACTGTCTATACACACCATCCTATATAACTACTGTCTATACTGTCTATATACACCGTCCTATATAACGACTGTCTATACACACCATCCTATATAACTACTGTCCATACACACCATCCTATATAACGACTGTCTATACACACCATCCTATATAACTACTGTCTATACTGTCTATACACACCATCCTATATAACTACTGTCTATACACACCATCCTATATAACTACTGTCTATACACACCATCCTATATAACTACTGTCTATACTGTCTATACTGTCTATACACACCATCCTATATAACTACTGTCTATACACACCATCCTATATAACTACTGTCTATACACACCATCCTATATAACTACTGTCTATACACACCATCCTATATAACTACTGTCTATACACACCATCCTATATAACTACTGTCTATACTGTCTATACACACCACCCTATATAACTACTGTCTATACTGTCTATACACACCATCCTATATAACTAATGTCTATACACACCATACTATATAACTACTGTCTATACACACCATCCTATATAACTACTGTCTATACTGTCTATATACACCATTCTATATAACTACTGTCTATACTGTCTATACACACCATCCTATATAACTACTGTCGATACTGTCTATATACACCATCCTATATAACTACTGTCTATACTGT
The DNA here is from genome assembly GCF_002021735.2 of Oncorhynchus kisutch. NCBI lineage: Eukaryota > Metazoa > Chordata > Actinopteri > Salmoniformes > Salmonidae > Oncorhynchus > Oncorhynchus kisutch. The sequence goes on along the minus strand of NW_022262672.1, from coordinate 38,930 downwards.
CTATACACACCATCCTATATCACTACTGTCTATACACACCATCCTATATAACTACTGTCTATACTGTCTATACACACCATCCTGTATAACTACTGTCTATACACACCATCCTATATAACTACTGTCTATACTGTCTATACACACCATCCTATATAACTACTGTCCATACACACCATCCTGTATAACTACTGTCTATACACACCATCCTATATAACTACTGTCTATACACACCATCCTATATAACTACTGTCTATACTGTCTATATACACCGTCCTATATAACGACTGTCTATACACACCATCCTATATAACTACTGTCCATACACACCATCCTATATAACGACTGTCTATACACACCATCCTATATAACTACTGTCTATACTGTCTATACACACCATCCTATATAACTACTGTCTATACACACCATCCTATATAACTACTGTCTATACACACCATCCTATATAACTACTGTCTATACTGTCTATACTGTCTATAAACACCATCCTATATACTACTGTCTATACACACCATCCTATATAACTACTGTCTATACACACCATCCTATATAACTACTGTCTATACACACCATCCTATATAACTACTGTCTATACACACCATCCTATATAACTACTGTCTATACTGTCTATACACACCATCCTATATAACTACTGTCTATACTGTCTATACACACCATCCTATTAACTAATGTCTATACACACCATACTATATAACTACTGTCTATACACACCATCCTATATAACTACTGTCTATACTGTCTATATACACCATTCTATATAACTACTGTCTATACTGTCTATACACACCATCCTATATAACTACTGTCTATACTGTCTATATACACCATCCTATATAACTACTGTCTATACTGTCTATAACACACCATCCTGTATCACTACTGTCTATACACACCATCCTATATAACTACTGTCTATACTGTCTATACACACCATCCTATATAACTACTGTCTATACACACCATCCTATATAACTACTGTCTATACTGTCTATACACACCATCCTATATAACTACTGTCCATACACACCATCCTGTATAACTACTGTCTATACACACCATCCTATATAACTACTGTCTATACACACCATCCTATATAACTACTGTCTATACTGTCTATACACACCATCCTATATAACTACTGTCCATACACACCATCCTATATAACTACTGTCTATACTGTCTATACACACCATCCTGTATAACTACTCTCTATACACACCATCCTATATAACTACTGTCTATACACACCATCCTATATAACTACTGTCTATACACACCATCCTATATAACTACTGTCTATACTGTCTATACACACCATCCTACATAACTACTGTCGATACTGTCTATATACACCATCCTATATAACTACTGTCTATACTGTCTATACACACCATCCTATATCACTACTGTCTATACACACCATCCTATATAACTACTGTCTATACTGTCTATACACACCATCCTGTATAACTACTGTCTATACACACCATCCTATATAACTACTGTCTATACTGTCTATACACACCATCCTATATAACTACTGTCCATACACACCATCCTGTATAACTACTGTCTATACACACCATCCTATATAACTACTGTCTATACACACCATCCTATATAACTACTGTCTATACTGTCTATATACACACGTCCTATATAACGACTGTCTATACACACCATCCTATATAACTACTGTCCATACACACCATCCTATATAACGACTGTCTATACACACCATCCTATATAACTACTGTCTATACTGTCTATACACACCATCCTATATAACTACTGTCTATACACACCATCCTATATAACTACTGTCTATACACACCATCCTATATAACTACTGTCTATACTGTCTATACTGTCTATAACACCATCCTATATACTACTGTCTATACACACCATCCTATATAACTACTGTCTATACACACCATCCTATATAACTACTGTCTATACACACCATCCTATATAACTACTGTCTATACACACCATCCTATATAACTACTGTCTATACTGTCTATACACACCATCCTATATAACTACTGTCTATACTGTCTATACACACCATCCTATTAACTAATGTCTATACACACCATACTATATAACTACTGTCTATACACACCATCCTATATAACTACTGTCTATACTGTCTATATACACCATTCTATATAACTACTGTCTATACTGTCTATACACACACCATCCTATATAACTACTGTCTATACTGTCTATATACACCATCCTATATAACTACTGTCTATACTGTCTATACACACCATCCTATATCACTACTGTCTATACACACCATCCTATATAACTACTGTCTATACTGTCTATACACACCATCCTATATAACTACTGTCTATACACACCATCCTATATAACTACTGTCTATACACACCATCCTATATAACTACTGTCCATACACACCATCCTGTATAACTACTGTCTATACACACCATCCTATATAACTACTGTCTATACACACCATCCTATATAACTACTGTCTATACTGTCTATACACACCATCCTATATAACTACTGTCCATACACACCATCCTATATAACTACTGTCTATACTGTCTATACACACCATCCTGTATAACTACTCTCTATACACACCATCCTATATAACTACTGTCTATACACACCATCCTATATAACTACTGTCTATACACACCATCCTATATAACTACTGTCTATACTGTCTATACACACCATCCTACATAACTACTGTCTATAGACACCATCCTATATAACTACTGTCTATACACACCATACTATATAACTACTGTCTATACACACATCCTATAAAACTACTGTCCTATACACCATCCTATATAACTACTGTCTATACACACCATCCTATATAACTACTGTCTATACACACCATCCTATATATCTACTGTCTATACACACCATCCTATATAACTACTGTCTTTACACACCATACTATATAACTACTGTCTATACACACCATCCTATATAACTACTGTCTATACTGTCTATACACACCATCCTATATAACTACTGTCTATACACACCATCCTATATAACTACTGTCTATACACACCATCCTATATAACTACTGTCTATACACACCATCCTATATAACTACTGTCTATACACACCATCCTATATAACTACTGTCTATACACACCATCCTATATAACTACTGTCTATACAGTCTGTACACACCATCCTGTATAACTACTGTCTATACACACCATCCTATATAACTACTGTCTATACACACCATCCTATATAACTACTGTCTATACAGTCTATACACACCATCCTATGACTCCATCCCTCCATACCAGAGACAGTAGGTGACTCCAACCCTCTATACCAGTAGAGGTGACTCCATCCCTCTATACCAGTAGAGGTGACTCCATCCCTCTATACCAGTAGAGGTGACTCCATCCCTCTATACCAGTAGAGGTGACTCCATCCCTCTATACCAGCAGAGGTGACTCCATCTCTCTATACCAGTAGAGGTGACTCCATCCCTCTATACCAGTAGAGGTGACTCCATCCATCTATACCAGTAGAGGTGACTCCATCCCTCTATACCAGTAGAGGTGACTCCATCTCTCTATACCAGTAGAGGTGACTCCATCCCTCTATACCAGTAGAGGTGACTCCATCCCTCTATACCAGTGGAGGGGACTCCATCCATCTATACCAGTAGAGGTGACTCCATCCCTCTATACCAGTAGAGGTGACTCCATCCCTCTACACCAGTAGAGGTGACTCCATCCCTCTATACCAGTGGAGGGGACTCCATCCATCTATACCAGTAGAGGTGACTCCATCCCTCTATACCAGTAGAGGGGACTCCATCCCTCTATACCAGTAGAGGGGACTCCATCCCTCTATACCAGTAGAGGGGACTCCATCCCTCTATACCAGTAGAGGGGACTCCATCCCTCTATACCAGTAGAGGTGACTACATCCCTCTATACCAGTAAAGGGGACTCCATCCCTCTATCCCTCTATTAGACGAGGAGAGGACTGAAGGACTGTCTCCTCTCACCATCCCTGTCTCTCTTATTCTCTCCCTGTCTCAGTCCTCTCCCTCTCCTCATCTCTCTCTACGTCTATAATAAAGACATGGTAAGGAGGAACAGCCTTTACGTCTATAATAATGACATGACATGGTAAGGAGGAGGAACAGCCTTTACGTCTATAATAAAGGCATGGTAAGGAGGAGGAACAGCCTTTACGTCTATAATAAAGACATGACATGGTAAGGAGGAGGAACAGCCTTTACGTCTATAATAAAGGCATGACATGGTAAGGAGGAGGAACAGCCTTTACGTCTATAATAAAGACATGACATGGTAAGGAGGAGGAACAGCCTTTACGTCTATAATAATGACATGGTAAGGAGGAGGAACAGCCTTTACGTCTATAATAAAGGCATGACATGGTAAGGAGGAGGAACAGCCTTTACGTCTATAATAATGACATGGTAAGGAGGAGGAACAGCCTTTACGTCTATAATAAAGACATGACATGGTAAGGAGGAGGAACAGCCTTTACGTCTATAATAATGACATGGTAAGGAGGAGGAACAGCCTTTACGTCTATAATAAAGGCATGACATGGTAAGGAGGAGGAACAGCCTTTACGTCTATAATAATGACATGGTAAGGAGGAGGAACAGCCTTTACGTCTATAATAAAGGCATGACATGGTAAGGAGGAGGAACAGCCTTTACGTCTATAATAAAGACATGGCATGGTAATGAGGAGGAACAGCCTTTACGTCTATAATAAAGACATGACATGGTAAGGAGGAGGAACAGCCTTTACGTAAATATTATAAAGGCATGGTAAGGAGGAGGAACAGCCTTTACGTCTATAATAATGACATGACATGGTAAGGAGGAGGAACAGCCTTTACGTCTATAATAATGACATGGTAAGGAGGAGGAACAGCCTTTACGTCTATAATAATGACATGGTAAGGAGGAGGAACAGCCTTTACGTCTATAATAATGACATGGTAAGGAGGAGGAACAGCCTTTACGTCTATAATAAAGGCATGACATGGTAAGGAGGAGGAACAGCCTTTACGTCTATAATAATGACATGGTAAGGAGGAGGAACAGCCTTTACGTCTATAATAAAGACATGACATGGTAAGGAGGAGGAACAGCCTTTACGTCTATAATAAAGACATGGCATGGTAATGAGGAGGAACAGCCTTTACGTCTATAATAAAGACATGACATGGTAAGGAGGAGGAACAGCCTTTACGTAAATATTATAAAGGCATGGTAAGGAGGAGGAACAGCCTTTACGTCTATAATAATGACATGACATGGTAAGGAGGAGGAACAGCCTTTACGTCTATAATAATGACATGGTAAGGAGGAGGAACAGCCTTTACGTCTATAATAATGACATGGTAAGGAGGAGGAACAGCCTTTACGTCTATAATAATGACATGGTAAGGAGGAGGAACAGCCTTTACGTCTATAATAAAGGCATGGTAAGGAGGAGGAACAGCCTTTACGTCTATAATAATGACATGGTAAGGAGGAGGAACAGCCTTTACGTCTATAATAATGACATGGTAAGGAGGAGGAACAGCCTTTACGTCTATAATAAAGGCATGGCATGGTAAGGAGGAACAGCCTTTACGTCTATAATAATGACATGGTAAGGAGGAACAGCCTTTACGTCTATAATAATGACATGGTAAGGAGGAGGAACAGCCTTTACGTCTATAATAATGACATGGTAAGGAGGAACAGCCTTTACGTCTATAATAAAGGCATGGTAAGGAGGAGGAACAGCCTTTACGTCTATAATAATGACATGGTAAGGAGGAGGAACAGCCTTTACGTCTATAATAAAGGCATGGTAAGGAGGAGGAACAGCCTTTACGTCTATAATAATGACATGGTAAGGAGGAGGAACAGCCTTTACGTCTATAATAATGACATGGTAAGGAGGAACAGCCTTTACGTCTATAATAAAGGCATGACATGGTAAGGAGGAGGAACAGCCTTTACGTCTATAATAATGACATGGTAAGGAGGAGGAACAGCCTTTACGTCTATAATAAAGACATGACATGGTAAGGAGGAGGAACAGCCTTTACGTCTATAATAATGACATGGTAAGGAGGAGGAACAGCCTTTACGTCTATAATAATGACATGGTAAGGAGGGGGAACAGCCTTTACGTCTATAATAATGACATGGTAAGGAGGAGGAACAGCCTTTACGTCTATAATAAAGGCATGACATGGTAAGGAGGAGGAACAGCCTTTACGTCTATAATAATGACATGGTAAGGAGGAGGAACAGCCTTTACGTCTATAATAAAGGCATGACATGGTAAGGAGGAGGAACAGCCTTTACGTCTATAATAATGACATGGTAAGGAGGAGGAACAGCCTTTACGTCTATAATAAAGGCATGACATGGTAAGGAGGAGGAACAGCCTTTACGTCTATAATAATGACATGGTAAGGAGGAGGAACAGCCTTTACGTCTATAATAAAGGCATGACATGGTAAGGAGGAGGAACAGCCTTTACGTCTATAATAATGACATGGTAAGGAGGAGGAACAGCCTTTACGTCTATAATAATGACATGGTAAGGAGGAGGAACAGCCTTTACGTCTATAATAATGACATGGTAAGGAGGAGGAACAGCCTTTACGTCTATAATAAAGGCATGACATGGTAAGGAGGAGGAACAGCCTTTACGTCTATAATAATGACATGGTAAGGAGGGGGAACAGCCTTTACGTCTATAATAAAGACATGACATGGTAAGGAGGAGGAACAGCCTTTACGTCTATAATAAAGACATGACATGGTAAGGAGGAGGAACAGCCTTTACGTCTATAATAAAGGCATGGCATGGTAAGGAGGAGGAACAGCCTTTACGTCTATAATAATGACATGGTAAGGAGGAGGAACAGCCTTTACGTCTATAATAATGACATGGTAAGGAGGAAACAGCCTTTACGTCTATAATAAAGGCATGACATGGTAAGGAGGAGGAACAGCCTTTACGTCTATAATAATGACATGGTAAGGAGGAGGAACAGCCTTTACGTCTATAATAAAGACATGACATGGTAAGGAGGAGGAACAGCCTTTACGTCTATAATAAAGACATGACATGGTAAGGAGGAGGAACAGCCTTTACGTCTATAATAAAGGCATGACATGGTAAGGAGGAGGAACAGCCTTTACGTCTATAATAAAGACATGACATGGTAAGGAGGAGGAACAGCCTTTACGTCTATAATAATGACATGGTAAGGAGGAGGAACAGCCTTTACGTCTATAATAAAGGCATGACATGGTAAGGAGGAGGAACAGCCTTTACGTCTATAATAATGACATGGTAAGGAGGAGGAACAGCCTTTACGTCTATAATAATGACATGGTAAGGAGGAGGAACAGCCTTTACGTCTATAATAATGACATGCCATGGTAAGGAGGAGGAACAGCCTTTACGTCTATAATAATGACATGGTAAGGAGGAGGAACAGCCTTTACGTCTATAATAAAGGCATGACATGGTAAGGAGGAGGAACAGCCTTTACGTCTATAATAATGACATGACATGGTAAGGAGGAGGAACAGCCTTTACGTCTATAATAATGACATGGTAAGGAGGAGGAACAGCCTTTACGTCTATAATAAAGGCATGACATGGTAAGGAGGAGGAACAGCCTTTACGTCTATAATAATGACATGGTAAGGAGGAGGAACAGCCTTTACGTCTATAATAAAGGCATGACATGGTAAGGAGGGGGAACAGCCTTTACGTCTATAATAAAGACATGGTAAGGAGGAGGAACAGCCTTTACGTCTATAATAATGACATGGTAAGGAGGAGGAACAGCCTTTACGTCTATAATAATGACATGGCATGGTAAGGAGGAGGAACAGCCTTTACGTCTATAATAATGACATGGTAAGGAGGAGGAACAGCCTTTACGTCTATAATAATGACATGGTAAGGAGGAGGAACAGCCTTTACGTCTATAATAATGACATGACATGGTAAGGAGGAGGAACAGCCTTTACGTCTATAATAATGACATGACATGGTAAGGAGGAGGAACAGCCTTTACGTCTATAATAAAGGCATGACATGGTAAGGAGGAGGAACAGCCTTTACGTCTATAATAATGACATGGTAAGGAGGAGGAACAGCCTTTACGTCTATAATAAAGGCATGACATGGTAATGAGGAGGAACAGCCTTTACGTCTATAATAATGACATGGTAAGGAGGAACAGCCTTTACGTCTATAATAATGACATGGTAAGGAGGAGGAACAGCCTTTACGTCTATAATAAAGACATGACATGGTAAGGAGGAGGAACAGCCTTTACGTCTATAATAAAGACATGACATGGTAAGGAGGAGGAACAGCCTTTACGTCTATAATAATGACATGGTAAGGAGGAACAGCCTTTACGTCTATAATAAAGACATGGTAAGGAGGAACAGCCTTTACGTCTATAATAAAGGCATGACATGGTAAGGAGGAGGAACAGCCTTTACGTCTATAATAAAGACATGACATGGTAAGGAGGAGGAACAGCCTTTACGTCTATAATAATGACATGGTAAGGAGGAACAGCCTTTACGTCTATAATAAAGACATGACATGGTAAGGAGGAACAGCCTTTACGTCTATAATAATGACATGGTAAGGAGGAGGAACAGCCTTTACGTCTATAATAATGACATGGTAAGGAGGAGGAACAGCCTTTACGTCTATAATAATGACATGACATGGTAAGGAGGAGGAACAGCCTTTACGTCTATAATAAAGGCATGGTAAGGAGGAGGAACAGCCTTTACGTCTATAATAATGACATGGTAAGGAGGAGGAACAGCCTTTACGTCTATAATAAAGACATGGTAAGGAGGAACAGCCTTTACGTCTATAATAAAGACATGACATGGTAAGGAGGAACAGCCTTTACGTCTATAATAATGACATGGTAAGGAGGAACAGCCTTTACGTCTATAATAAAGACATGACATGGTAAGGAGGAACAGCCTTTACGTCTATAATAATGACATGGTAAGGAGGAGGAACAGCCTTTACGTCTATAATAATGACATGGTAAGGAGGAGGAACAGCCTTTACGTCTATAATAATGACATGGTAAGGAGGAGGAACAGCCTTTACGTCTATAATAATGACATGGTAAGGAGGAGGAACAGCCTTTACGTCTATAATAATGACATGGTAAGGAGGAGGAACAGCCTTTACGTCTATAATAAAGGCATGACATGGTAAGGAGGAGGAACAGCCTTTACGTCTATAATAATGACATGGTAAGGAGGAGGAACAGCCTTTACGTCTATAATAATGACATGGTAAGGAGGAGGAACAGCCTTTACGTCTATAATAAAGGCATGACATGGTAAGGAGGAGGAACAGCCTTTACGTCTATAATAATGACATGGTAAGGAGGAGGAACAGCCTTTACGTCTATAATAAAGGCATGACATGGTAAGGAGGAGGAACAGCCTTTACGTCTATAATAATGACATGGTAAGGAGGAGGAACAGCCTTTACGTCTATAATAAAGACATGGTAAGGAGGAGGAACAGCCTTTACGTCTATAATAATGACATGGTAAGGAGGAGGAACAGCCTTTACGTCTATAATAAAGGCATGGTAAGGAGGAGGAACAGCCTTTACGTCTATAATAATGACATGGTAAGGAGGAGGAACAGCCTTTACGTCTATAATAATGACATGGTAAGGAGGAACAGCCTTTACGTCTATAATAAAGGCATGGCATGGTAAGGAGGAGGAACAGCCTTTACGTCTATAATAAAGACATGGTAAGGAGGAGGAACAGCCTTTACGTCTATAATAATGACATGGTAAGGAGGAGGAACAGCCTTTACGTCTATAATAAAGACATGACATGGTAAGGAGGAGGAACAGCCTTTACGTCTATAATAAAGGCATGACATGGTAAGGAGGAGGAACAGCCTTTACGTCTATAATAATGACATGGTAAGGAGGAGGAACAGCCATTACGTCTATAATAAAGGCATGACATGGTAAGGAGGAGGAACAGCCTTTACGTCTATAATAATGACATGGTAAGGAGGAACAGCCTTTACGTCTATAATAATGACATGGTAAGGAGGAGGAACAGCCTTTACGTCTATAATAAAGACATGACATGGTAAGGAGGAGGAACAGCCTTTACGTCTATAATAAAGGCATGGCATGGTAAGGAGGAGGAACAGCCTTTACGTCTATAATAATGACATGGTAAGGAGGAACAGCCTTTACGTCTATAATAAAGGCATGACATGGTAAGGAGGAGGAACAGCCTTTACGTCTATAATAAAGGCATGGCATGGTAAGGAGGAGGAACAGCCTTTACGTCTATAATAATGACATGGTAAGGAGGAGGAACAGCCTTTACGTCTATAATAAAGACATGACATGGTAAGGAGGAACAGCCTTTACGTCTATAATAAAGACATGACATGGTAAGGAGGAGGAACAGCCTTTATGTCTATAATAATGACATGGTAAGGAGGAGGAACAGCCTTTACGTCTATAATAAAGACATGACATGGTAAGGAGGAGGAACAGCCTTTATGTCTATAATAATGACATGGTAAGGAGGAGGAACAGCCTTTACGTCTATAATAATGACATGGTAAGGAGGAGGAACAGCCTTTACGTCTATAATAAAGGCATTACATGGTAAGGAGGAGGAACAGCCTTTACGTCTATAATAAAGGCATGACATGGTAAGGAGGAGGAACAGCCTTTACGTCTATAATAAAGACATGACATGGTAAGGAGGAGGAACAGCCTTTACGTCTATAATAAAGGCATGACATGGTAAGGAGGAGGAACAGCCTTTACGTCTATAATAATGACATGGTAAGGAGGACGAACAGCCTTTACGTCTATAATAAAGGCATGACATGGTAAGGAGGAGGAACAGCCTTTACGTCTATAATAAAGACATGACATGGTAAGGAGGAGGAACAGCCTTTACGTCTATAATAATGACATGGTAAGGAGGAACAGCCTTTACGTCTATAATAAAGACATGACATGGTAAGGAGGAACAGCCTTTACGTCTATAATAATGACATGGTAAGGAGGAGGAACAGCCTTTACGTCTATAATAATGACATGGTAAGGAGGAGGAACAGCCTTTACGTCTATAATAATGACATGACATGGTAAGGAGGAGGAACAGCCTTTACGTCTATAATAAAGACATGGTAAGGAGGAACAGCCTTTACGTCTATAATAAAGGCATGGTAAGGAGGAGGAACAGCCTTTACGTCTATAATAATGACATGGTAAGGAGGAGGAACAGCCTTTACGTCTATAATAAAGGCATGGCATGGTAAGGAGGAGGAACAGCCTTTACGTCTATAATAATGACATGGTAAGGAGGAGGTACAGCCTTTACGTCTATAATAAAGACATGACATGGTAAGGAGGAGGAACAGCCTTTACGTCTATAATAAAGGCATGACATGGTAAGGAGGAGGAACAGCCTTTACGTCTATAATAATGACATGGTAAGGAGGAGGAACAGCCTTTACGTCTATAATAAAGGCATGACATGGTAAGGAGGAACAGCCTTTACGTCTATAATAAAGACATGGTAAGGAGGAGGAACAGCCTTTACGTCTATAATAAAGACATGGTAAGGAGGAGGAACAGCCTTTACGTCTATAATAAAGACATGGTAAGGAGGAGGAACAGCCTTTACGTCTATAATAAAGACATGGTAAGGAGGAGGAACAGCCTTTACGTCTATAATAATGACATGGTAAGGAGGAGGAACAGCCTTTACGTCTATAATAAAGGCATGGTAAGGAGGAGGAACAGCCTTTACGTCTATAATAATGACATGGTAAGGAGGAACAGCCTTTACGTCTATAATAAAGGCATTACATGGTAAGGAGGAGGAACAGCCTTTACGTCTATAATAAAGGCATGGTAAGGAGGAACAGCCTTTACGTCTATAATAAAGGCATGACATGGTAAGGAGGAGGAACAGCCTTTACGTCTATAATAATGACATGGTAAGGAGGAACAGCCTTTACGTCTATAATAAAGACATGACATGGTAAGGAGGAGGAACAGCCTTTACGTCTATAATAAAGGCATGGTAAGGAGGAACAGCCTTTACGTCTATAATAAAGACATGACATGGTAAGGAGGAGGAACAGCCTTTACGTCTATAATAATGACATGCTAAGGTAAGGAGGAGGAACAGCCTTTACGTCTATAATAAAGACATGGTAAGGAGGAGGAACAGCCTTTACGTCTATAATAATGACATGGTAAGGAGGAGGAACAGCCTTTACGTCTATAATAAAGGCATTACATGGTAAGGAGGAGGAACAGCCTTTACGTCTATAATAATGACATGGTAAGGAGGAGGAACAGCCTTTACGTCTATAATAAAGGCATGACATGGTAAGGAGGAGGAACAGCCTTTACGTCTATAATAATGACATGGTAAGGAGCAGGAACAGCCTTTACGTCTATAATAAAGACATGACATGGTAAGGAGGAGGAACAGCCTTTACGTCTATAATAATGACATGGTAAGGAGGAGGAACAGCCTTTACGTCTATAATAAAGGCATGGTAAGGAGGAACAGCCTTTACGTCTATAATAAAGACATGACATGGTAAGGAGGAGGAACAGCCTTTACGTCTATAATAATGACATGGTAAGGAGGAGGAACAGCCTTTACGTCTATAATAAAGACATGACATGGTAAGGAGGAGGAACAGCCTTTACGTCTATAATAAAGACATGACATGGTAAGGAGGAGGAACAGCCTTTACGTCTATAATAAAGACATGACATGGTAAGGAGGAACAGCCTTTACGTCTATAATAATGACATGGTAAGGAGGAGGAACAGCCTTTACGTCTATAATAAAGACATGGTAAGGAGGAGGAACAGCCTTTACGTCTATAATAAAGACATGACATGGTAAGGAGGAGGAACAGCCTTTACGTCTATAATAAAGGCATGGTAAGGAGGAACAGCCTTTACGTCTATAATAAAGACATGGTAAGGAGGAGGAACAGCCTTTACGTCTATAATAAAGACATGACATGGTAAGGAGGAGGAACAGCCTTTACGTCTATAATAAAGACATGGTAAGGAGGAGGAACAGCCTTTACGTCTATAATAATGACATGGTAAGGAGGAGGAACAGCCTTTACGTCTATAATAATGACATGGTAAGGAGGAACAGCCTTTACGTCTATAATAAAGACATGACATGGTAAGGAGGAGGAACAGCCTTTACGTCTATAATAAAGGCATGGTAAGGAGGAACAGCCTTTACGTCTATAATAATGACATGGTAAGGAGGAGGAACAGCCTTTACGTCTATAATAAAGACATGGTAAGGAGGAGGAACAGCCTTTACGTCTATAATAAAGACATGACATGGTAAGGAGGAGGAACAGCCTTTACGTCTATAATAAAGGCATGACATGGTAAGGAGGAGGAACAGCCTTTACGTCTATAATAATGACATGGTAAGGAGGAGGAACAGCCTTTACGTCTATAATAAAGACATGACATGGTAAGGAGGAGGAACAGCCTTTACGTCTATAATAATGACATGGTAAGGAGGAGGAACAGCCTTTACGTCTATAATAATGACATGACATGGTAAGGAGGAGGAACAGCCTTTACGTCTATAATAATGACATGACATGGTAAGGAGGAGGAACAGCCTTTACGTCTATAATAAAGACATGACATGGTAAGGAGGAGGAACAGCCTTTACGTCTATAATAAAGACATGGTAAGGATGAACAGCCTTTACGTCTATAATAATGACATGGTAAGGAGGAGGAACAGCCTTTACGTCTATAATAATGACATGGTAAGGAGGAGGAACAGCCTTTACGTCTATAATAATGACATGGTAAGGAGGAGGAACAGCCTTTACGTCTATAATAAAGGCATGACATGGTAAGGAGGGGGAACAGCCTTTACGTCTATAATAATGACATGACATGGTAAGGAGGAGGAACAGCCTTAACGTCTATAATAAAGGCATGGTAAGGAGGAGGAACAGCCTTTACGTCTATAATAAAGGCATGGTAAGGAGGAGGAACAGCCTTTACGTCTATAATAATGACATGGTAAGGAGGAGGAACAGCCTTTACGTCTATAATAATGACATGGTAAGGAGGAGGAACAGCCTTTACGTCTATAATAATGACATGGTAAGGAGGAGGAACAGCCATTACGTCTATAATAATGACATGGTAAGGAGGAGGAACAGCCATTACGTCTATAATAAAGGCATGACATGGTAAGGAGGAACAGCCTTTACGTCTATAATAAAGACATGGTAAGGAGGAGGAACAGCCTTTACGTCTATAATAAAGACATGGTAAGGAGGAGGAACAGCCTTTACGTCTATAATAAAGGCATGGTAAGGAGGAGGAACAGCCTTTACGTCTATAATAATGACATGGTAAGGAGGAGGAACAGCCTTTACGTCTATAATAAAGACATGGTAAGGAGGAGGAACAGCCTTTACGTCTATAATAAAGGCATGGTAAGGAGGAGGAACAGCCTTTACGTCTATAATAATGACATGGTAAGGAGGAGGAACAGCCTTTACGTCTATAATAAAGACATGACATGGTAAGGAGGAGGAACAGCCTTTACGTCTATAATAAAGGCATTACATGGTAAGGAGGAGGAACAGCCTTTACGTCTATAATAAAGACATGGTAAGGAGGAGGAACAGCCTTTACGTCTATAATAAAGGCATGACATGGTAAGGTGGAGGAACAGCCTTTACGTCTATAATAATGACATGGTAAGGAGGAGGAACAGCCTTTACGTCTATAATAAAGGCATGACATGGTAAGGAGGAGGAACAGCCTTTACGTCTATAATAATGACATGGTAAGGAGGAGGAACAGCCTTTACGTCTATAATAATGACATGGTAAGGAGGAGGAACAGCCTTTACGTCTATAATAAAGGCATGACATGGTAAGGTGGAGGAACAGCCTTTACGTCTATAATAAAGGCATGGTAAGGAGGAGGAACAGCCTTTACGTCTATAATAATGACATGGTAAGGAGGAGGAACAGCCTTTACGTCTATAATAATGACATGGTAAGGAGGAGGAACAGCCTTTACGTCTATAATAAAGGCATTACATGGTAAGGAGGAGGAACAGCCTTTGCGTCTATAATAATGACATGGTAAGGAGGAGGAACAGCCTTTACGTCTATAATAAAGGCATGGTAAGGAGGAGGAACAGCCTTTACGTCTGTAATAAAGACATGACATGGTAAGGAGGAACAGCCTTTACGTCTATAATAAAGACATGACATGGTAAGGAGGAACAGCCTTTACGTCTATAATAATGACATGACATGGTAAGGAGGAGGAACAGCCTTTACGTCTATAATAAAGACATGACATGGTAAGGAGGAGGAACAGCCTTTACGTCTATAATAAAGGCATGACATGGTAAGGAGGAACAGCCTTTACGTCTATAATAAAGACATGGTAAGGAGGAGGAACAGCCTTTACGTCTATAATAATGACATGGTAAGGAGGAACAGCCTTTACGTCTATAATAAAGGCATTACATGGTAAGGAGGAGGAACAGCCTTTACGTCTATAATAATGACATGGTAAGGAGGAGGAACAGCCTTTACGTCTATAATAAAGGCATGACATGGTAAGGAGGAACAGCCTTTACGTCTATAATAATGACATGGTAAGGAGGAGGAACAGCCTTTACGTCTATAATAAAGGCATGACATGGTAAGGAGGGGGAACAGCCTTTACGTCTATAATAATGACATGGTAAGGAGGAGGAACAGCCTTTACGTCTATAATAATGACATGGTAAGGAGGAGGAACAGCCTTTACGTCTATAATAATGACATGGTAAGGAGGAGGAACAGCCTTTACGTCTATAATAATGACATGGTAAGGAGGAGGAACAGCCTTTACGTCTATAATAAAGACATGACATGGTAAGGAGGAGGAACAGCCTTTACGTCTATAATAAAGGCATGACATGGTAAGGAGGAGGAACAGCCTTTACGTCTATAATAATGACATGGTAAGGAGGAGGAACAGCCTTTACGTCTATGATAAAGACATGACATGGTAAGGAGGAGGAACAGCCTTTACGTCTATAATAAAGGCATGACATGGTAAGGAGGAGGAACAGCCTTTACGTCTATAATAATGACATGGTAAGGAGGAGGAACAGCCTTTACGTCTATAATAATGACATGACATGGTAAGGAGGAGGAACAGCCTTTACGTCTATAATAAAGACATGACATGGTAAGGAGGAACAGCCTTTACGTCTATAATAATGACATGGTAAGGAGGAACAGCCTTTACGTCTATAATAAAGGCATGACATGGTAAGGAGGAGGAACAGCCTTTACGTCTATAATAATGACATGGTAAGGAGGAGGAACAGCCTTTACGTCTATAATAATGACATGGTAAGGAGGAGGAACAGCCTTTACGTCTATAATAAAGGCATGACATGGTAAGGAGGAGGAACAGCCTTTACGTCTATAATAATGACATGACATGGTAAGGAGGAGGAACAGGCTTTACGTCTATAATAAAGACATGGTAAGGAGGAGGAACAGCCTTTACGTCTATAATAAAGACATGCCATGGTAAGGAGGAGGAACAGCCTTTACGTCTATAATAAAGGCATGACATGGTAAGGAGGAGGAACAGCCTTTACGTCTATAATAATGACATGGTAAGGAGGAGGAACAGCCTTTACGTCTATAATAATGACATGGTAAGGAGGAGGAACAGCCTTTACGTCTATAATAAAGACATTACATGGTAAGGAGGAACAGCCTTTACGTCTATAATAAAGACATGACATGGTAAGGAGGAGGAACAGCCTTTACGTCTATAATAAAGGCATGACATGGTAAGGAGGAGGAACAGCCTTTACGTCTATAATAATGACATGGTAAGGAGGAGGAACAGCCTTTACGTCTATAATAATGACATGGTAAGGAGGAGGAACAGCCTTTACGTCTATAATAAAGACATTACATGGTAAGGAGGAACAGCCTTTACGTCTATAATAAAGGCATGGCATGGTAAGGAGGAGGAACAGCCTTTACGTCTATAATAATGACATGGTAAGGAGGAGGAACAGCCTTTACGTCTATAATAAAGACATGACATGGTAAGGAGGAGGAACAGCCTTTACGTCTATAATAAAGGCATTACATGGTAAGGAGGAGGAACAGCCTTTACGTCTATAATAAAGACATGGTAAGGAGGAGGAACAGCCTTTACGTCTATAATAAAGACATGGTAAGGAGGAGGAACAGCCTTTACGTCTATAATAATGACATGGTAAGGAGGAACAGCCTTTACGTCTATAATAATGACATGGTAAGGAGGAGGAACAGCCTTTACGTCTATAATAATGACATGGTAAGGAGGGGGGACAGTGTTCCCTTCCAACAGCTGGTGAAAAAGCCAGACATCATTCTCTCTTATTTAACCAAAATTCTCTCTCTTGGAGACCACTGTTGTTGCCATGGCAGCTGAGGGCCGGAAATGAGTAGCGTAATTTCCAGGTAACCTGGTCTTCGACGCAGACTATTTATAAAGGTAATGGTTTTAGGACACATAACGACGACGACAACAACAAGCCGTTTTCAGAGGTCAGAAAAATGAGTGAAACAGTCTGACAACAGAGCCACTAGATGAAATGAATGAAACAGTCTGACAACAGAGCCACTAGATGAAATGAGTGAAACAGTCAGACAACAGAGCCACTAGATGAAATGAGTGAAACAGTCAGACAACAGAGCCACTAGATGAAATGAGTGAAACAGTCAGACAACAGAGCCACTAGATGACATGAGTGAAACAGTCAGACAACAGAGCCACTAGATGAAATGAGTGAAACAGTCAGACAACAGAGCCACTAGATGAGAGGTCTGAAGATGACGGTGTTAATTAATAGTCGTTAGATCAGGAGGACCTGAGTGGAACCATGATCAATACCCCAGCGTGAAGCAGGACAATCACGTCAACAACTAGAGTGAAGGGAGACACTGTGAATACATCACAAATGGCACCCTATGCCCTATATAGTGCACTACTTTTGACCAGAGCCCTATATAGTGCACTACCTTTGGCCAAAGCCCTATATAGTGCACTACCTTTGGCCAAAGCCCTATATAGTGCACTACTTTAGACCAGAGCCCTATATAGTGCACTACTTTTGACCAGAGCCCTTTTTAGTGCACTACCTTAGACCAGAGCCCTATATAGTGCACTACTTTAGACCAGAGCCATATATAGTGCACTACTTTAGACCAGAGCCCTATATAGTGCACTACTTTAGACCAGAGCCATATATAGTGCACTACTTTAGACCAGAGCCCTATATAATGCACTACTTTAGACCAGAGCCCTATATAGTGCACTACCTTAGACCAGAGCCCTATAGAGTGCACTACTTTAGACCAGAGACCTATATAGTGCACTACCTTAGACCAGAGCCCTATAGAGTGCACTACTTTAGACCAGAGCCCTATAAAGTGCACTACTTTAGACCAGAGCCCTATACAGTGCACTACTTTAGACCAGAGCCCTATATAGTGAACACGGAGCCATTTGGGACATAGAGTGTGTCAATAGACGTTCAAGGAAACTGGTATTGGTAGTGACATCATGACAAACACAACAACCGAACCAAATAAGACAGTTAGGGTTGAAGACATGGGGGGGCTTTTTACACAAAGCCACTCAATCATTCACTCTAAGAAAACTAGACTGAATAAATAACTGACTGAAGTTAATCAGGCTACCAAATGACAACCAGCAAGTGGCCCTCTTCAGTCTGTAACGCTGAAACTACAGAAAGGTCATTTCAGAGTGAGCACACATATGCAGCATTTTCTGTGAATGCGTCTCTGCCAACGCAGGTACATTGCATTTAAATGTCAATTGAGGTTGAGGGCTGAAATTCCACGATACGGACTGAATAGAGCTCAAGGTCTCTGTTACCCATGTTTTAGTTGGATACAATTATAGGTCCGCATCCTATGAGGAAGAAAACAACATACTCTGGTCTATACTACCTTATTATAATAGTCTGTATCTATACTACCTTATTATAATAGTCTGTATCTATACTACCTCATTATAATAGTCTGTATCTATACTACCTTATTATAATAGTCTGCTGTATCTATACTACCAAATCAAATCAAATCAAATTTATTTATATAGCCCTTCGTACATCAGCTGATATCTCAAAGTGCTGTACAGAAACCCAGCCTAAAACCCCAAACAGCAAGCAATGCAGGTGTAGAAGCACCTTATTATAATAGTCTGTATCTATACTACCTTATTATAATAGTCTGTATCTATACTACCTTATTATAATAGTCTGTATCTATACTACCTTATTATAATAGTCTGTATCTATACTACCTTATTATAATAGTCTGTATCTATACTACCTCATTATAATAGTCTGTATATATACTACCTTATTATAATAGTCTGCTGTATCTATACTACCTTATTATAATAGTCTGTATCAATACTACCTTATTATAATAGTCTGCTGTTATCTATACTACCTTATTATAATAGTCTGTATCTATACTACCTTATTATAATAGTCTGTATCTATACTACCTCATTATAATAGTCTGTATCTATACTACCTTATTATAATAGTCTGTATCTATACTACCTCATTATAATAGCCTGTATCTATCTACCTCATTATAATAGTCTGTATCTATACTACCTCATTATAACAGTCTGTATCTATACTACCTTATTATAATAGTCTGTATCTATACTACCTCATTATAATAGTCTCTATCTATACTACCTTATTATAATAGTCTGTATCTATACTACCTTATTATAATAGTCTGCTGTTATCTATACTACCTCATTATAATAGTCTGTATCTATACTACCTTATTATAATAGTCAATCTATACTACCTTATTATAATAGTCTCTATCTGTACTACCGTATTATAATAGTCTGCTGTATCTATACTACCTTATTATAATAGTCTGCATCTATACTACCTCATTATAATATTCTGTATCTATACTACCTTATTATAATAGTCTGTATCTATACTACCTCATTATAATAGTCTGTATCTATACTACCTTATTATAATAGTCTATCTATACTACCTTATTATAATAGTCTGTATCTATACTACCTTTTTATAATAGTCTGTATCTATGCTACCTCATTATAATAGCCTGTATCTATACTACCTTATTATAATAGTCTCTATCTGTACTACCTTATTATAATAGTCTGCTGTATCTATACTACCTTATTATAATAGTCTGCTGTTATCTATACTACCTCATTATAATAGTCTGTATCTATACTACCTCATTATAATAGTCTGTATCTATACTACCTTATTATAATAGTCTGCTGTTATCTATACTACCTCATTATAATAGTCTGTATCTATACTACCTCATTATAATATTCTGTATCTATACTACCTTATTATAATAGTCTGTATCTATACTACCTTATCATAATAGTCTGTATCTATACTACCTTTTTATAATAGTCTGTATCTATGCTACCTCATTATAATAGCCTGTATCTATACTACCTCATTATAATAGTCTGTTCTATACTACCTCATTATAAAAGTCTGTATCTATACTACCTTATTATAATAGTCTGCTGTATCTATACTACCTTATTATAATAGTCTGTATCTATACTACCTTATTATAATAGTCTGCTGTTATCTATACTACCTCATTATAATAGTCTGTATCTATACTACCTCATTATAATAGTCTGTATCTATACTACCTTATTATAATAGTCTGCTGTTATCTATACTACCTCATTATAATAGTCTGTATCTATACTACCTCATTATAATAGTCTGTATATATACTACCTCATTATAATAGTCTGTATCTATACTACCGTATTATAATAGTCTGTATCTATACTACCTCATTATAATAGTCTGTATCTATACTACCTCATTATAATAGTCTGTATCTATACTACCTCATTATAATAGTCTGTATCTATACTACCTTATTATAATAGTCTGTATCTATACTACCTTATTATAATAGTCTGTATTTATACTACCTCATTATAGTCTGTATCTATACTACCTTATTATAATAGGCTGCTGTTATCTATACTACCTTATTATAGTCTGTATATATACTACCTCATTATAATAGTCTGCTGTAAATATACTACCTTATTATAATAGTCTGTATCTTTACTACCTTATTATAATAGTCTGTATCTATACTACCTCATTATAATAGTCTGTATCTATACTACCTTATTATAGTCTGTATATATACTACCTCATTATAATAGTCTGTATCTATACTACCTTATTATAATAGTCTGTATCTATACTACCTTATTATAGTCTGTATATATACTACCTCATTATAATAGTCTGTATCTATACTACCTCATTATAATAGTCTGTATATATACTACCTCATTATAATAGTCTGTATCTATACTACCTTATTATAATAGTCTGTATTTATACTACCTCATTATAGTCTGTATCTATACTACCTTATTATAATAGTCTGTATCTATACTACCTTATTATAGTCTGTATATATACTACCTTATTATAATAGTCTGTATTTATACTACCTCATTATAGTCTGTATCTATACTACCTTATTATAATAGTCTGTATATATACTACCTCATTATAATAGTCTGTATATATACTACCTTATTATAATAGTCTGTATATATACTACCTCATTATAATAGTCTGTATCTATACTACCTTATTATAATAGTCTGTATCTATACTACCTTATTATAATAGTCTGTATCTATACTACCTCATTATAATAGTCTGTATATATACTACCTCATTATAATAGTCTGTATATATACTACCTCATTATAATGGTCTGTATCTATACTAACTTATTATATTAGTCTGCATATATACTACCTTATTATAATAGTCTGTATCTATACTACCTCATTATAATAGTCTGTATCTATACTACCTTATTATAATAGTCTGTATCTATACTACCTCATTATAATAGTCTGTATCTATACTACCTTATTATAATAGTCTGTATATATACTACCTCATTATAATAGTCTGTATCTATACTACCTCATTATAATAGTCTGTATCTATACTACCTCATTATAATAGTCTGTATCTATACTACCTCATTATAATAGTCTGTATATATACTACCTCATTATAATAGTCTGTATATATACTACCTCATTATAGTCTGTATATATACTACCTCATTATAATAGTCTGTATCTATACTACCTCATTATAATAGTCTGTATATATACTACCTCATTATAATAGTCTGTATCTATACTACCTTATTAAATAATATCTTATTAATATTCTGCTCCTCTTCAGTTTAACCACTGAACTGTACAGTTAAGACATGACAGTGTAACCATGCCGACCATTTCTTTACTAGTTACAGTAGATGAATCCATGACTAGACTAGTTACAGTAGATGAATCCATGACTAGACTAGTTACAGTAGATGAATCCATGACTAGACTAGTTACAGTAGATGAATCCATGGCTAGACTAGTTACAGTAGATGAATCCATGACTAGACTAGTTACAGTAGATTAATCCATGACTAGACTAGTTACAGTAGATGAATCCATGACTAGACTAGTTACAGTAGATGAATCCATGACTAGACTAGTTACAGTAGATGAACCCATGACTAGACTAGTTACAGTAGATGAATCCATGACTAGACTAGTTACAGTAGATGAATCCATGACTAGACTAGTTACAGTAGATGAATCCATGACTAGACTAGTTACAGTAGATGAATCCATGACTAGACTAGTTACAGTAGATTAATCCATGACAAGACTAGTTAGTAGATTAATCCATGACTAGACTAGTTACAGTAGATTAATCCATGACTAGACTAGTTACAGTAGATGAATCCATGACTAGACTAGTTACAGTAGATGAATCCATGACTAGACTAGTTACAGTAGATGAATCCATGACTAGACTAGTTACAGTAGATGAATCCATGACTAGACTAGTTACAGTAGATGAATCCATGACTAGACTAGTTACAGTAGATGAATCCATGACTAGACTAGTTACAGTAGATGAATCCATGACTAGACTAGTTACAGTAGATGAACCCATGACTAGACTAGTTACAGTAGATTAATCCATGACTAGACTAGTTACAGTATGTAAATCCATCTACATGACTAGCAGAATGCTTGTAAGGTTTTAAAAGATCACTTTGGCCCCCTAATGATATCGTTGTCTTCTACATGCCCTTCATTTAAACCTTAGACTTAATGATTTTCACAAAAAAATATCTGGCTTTGAGAGATTAAAACACTTCCATAGTCTGGAGAAGAGAATATTCTACTTGACAAAACATCTCTGAGAGCACTGATAAACGCATCAGTCTGAGAGCACTGCTAAACGCATCAGTCTGAGAGCACTGATAAACGCATCAGTCTGAGAGCACTGATAAACGCATCAGTCTGAGAGCACTGATAAACGCATCAGTCTGAGAGCACTGATAAACGCATCAGTCTGAGAGCACTGATAAACGCATCAGTCTGAGAGCACTGATAAACGCATCAGTCTGAGAGCACTGATAAACGCATCAGTCTGAGAGCACTGATAAACGCATCAGTCTGAGAGCCCTGATAAACGCATCAGTCTGAGAGCCCTGATAAACGCCCTGATACCAGTCTGAGAGCACTGATAAACGCATCAGTCTGAGAGCACTGATAAACGCATCAGTCTGAAGAGCACTGATAAACGCATCAGTCTGAGAGCACTGATAAACGCATCAGTCTGAGAGCACTGATAAACGCATCAGTCTGAGAGCACTGATAACGCATCAGTCTGAGAGCACTGATAAACGCATCAGTCTGAGAGCACTGATAAACGCATCAGTCTGAGAGCACTGATAAACGCATCAGTCTGAGAGCCCTGATAAACGCATCAGTCTGAGAGCACTGATAAACGCATCAGTCTGAGAGCACTGATAAACGCATCAGTCCTGAGAAGCACTGATAAACGCATCAGTCTGAGAGCACTGATAAACGCATCAGTCTGAGAGCACTGATAAACGCATCAGTCTGAGAGCACTGATAAACGCATCAGTCTGAGAGCACTGATAAACGCATCAGTCTGAGAGCACTGATAAACGCATCAGTCTGAGAGCACTGATAAACGCATCAGTCTGAGAGCACTGATAAACGCATCAGTCTGAGAGCACTGATAAACGCATCAGTCTGAGAGCACTGATAACGCATCAGTCTGAGAGCACTGATAAACGCATCAGTCTGAGAGCACTGATAACGCATCAGTCTGAGAGCACTGATAAACGCATCAGTCTGAGAGCACTGATAAACGCATCAGTCTGAGAGCACTGATAAACGCATCAGTCTGAGAGCACTGATAAACGCATCAGTCTGAGAGCACTGATAAACGCATCAGTCTGAGAGCACTGATAAACGCATCAGTCTGAGAGCACTGATAAACGCATCAGTCTGAGAGCACTGATAAACGCATCAGTCTGAGAGCACTGATAAACGCATCAGTCTGAGAGCACTGATAAACGCATCAGTCTGAGAGCACTGATAAACGCATCAGTCTGAGAGCACTGATAAACGCATCAGTCTGAGAGCACTGATAAACGCATCAGTCTGAGAGCACTGATAAACGCATCAGTCTGAGAGCACTGATAAACGCATCAGTCTGAGAGCACTGATAAACGCATCAGTCTGAGAGCACTGATAAACGCATCAGGTCTGAGAGCACTGATAAACGCATCAGTCTGAGAGCACTGATAAACGCATCAGTCTGAGAGCACTGATAAACGCATCAGTCTGAGAGCACTGATAAACGCATCAGTCTGAGAGCACTGATAAACGCATCAGTCTGAGAGCACTGATAAACGCATCAGTCTGAGAGCACTGATAAACGCATCAGTCTGAGAGCACTGATAAACGCATCAGTCTGAGAGCACTGATAAACGCATCAGTCTGAGAGCACTGATAAACGCATCAGTCTGAGAGCCCTGATAAACGCATCAGTCTGAGAGCACTGATAAACGCATCAGTCTGAGAGCACTGATAAACGCATCAGTCTGAGAGCACTGATAAACGCATCAGTCTGAGAGCACTGATAAACGCATCAGTCTGAGAGCACTGATAAACGCATCAGTCTGAGAGCACTGATAAACGCATCAGTCTGAGAGCACTGATAAACGCATCAGTCTGAGAGCACTGATAAACGCATCAGTCTGAGAGCACTGATAAACGCATCAGTCTGAGAGCACTGATAAACGCATCAGTCTGAGAGCACTGATAAACGCATCAGTCTGAGAGCACTGATAAACGCATCAGTCTGAGAGCACTGATAAACGCATCAGTCTGAGAGCACTGATAAACGCATCAGTCTGAGAGCACTGATAAACGCATCAGTCTGAGAGCACTGATAAACGCATCAGTCTGAGAGCACTGATAAACGCATCAGTCTGAGAGCACTGATAAACGCATCAGTCTGAGAGCACTGATAAACGCATCAGTCTGAGAGCACTGATAAACGCATCAGTCTGAGAGCACTGATAAACGCATCAGTCTGAGAGCACTGATAAACGCATCAGTCTGAGAGCACTGATAAACGCATCAGTCTGAGAGCACTGATAAACGCATCAGTCTGAGAGCACTGATAAACGCATCAGTCTGAGAGCACTGATAAACGCATCAGTCTGAGAGCACTGATAAACGCATCAGTCTGAGAGCACTGATAAACGCATCAGTCTGAGAGCACTGATAAACGCATCAGTCTGAGAGCACTGATAAACGCATCAGTCTGAGAGCCCTGATAAACGCATCAGTCTGAGAGCACTGATAAACGCATCAGTCTGAGAGCACTGATAAACGCATCAGTCTGAGAGCACTGATAAACGCATCAGTCTGAGAGCACTGATAAACGCATCAGTCTGTCGGGATGACAGAGCACTGATAAACGCATCAGTCTGTCGGGATGACAGAGCACTGATAAACGCATCAGTCTGTCGAGATGACAGAGCACTTCACAATACAGAATTCTACATTATTAATCGTGTTTTAAAGGAAACACAAAACGTGGAAGACAACAATCTGGGTCTCGACGGACGCGGCTCTTATTGACAGGCGCTAATGTGGATAAAACGACGAGCAGAGAGGAATTAAACATCTAGAGAGGCTGCAGTGTCTCATCTCCCTGCTGTCACTGTGTTTGTTCAGAGTCTGTTTACATTTGAGTGATTTAGCAGACGCTTTTATCCAACACAACTTCTAGTCGGTACATTCATCTCCAGATAGCTAGGTGAGACAACCACATATATCAGTCATAGTCAGTACATTCATCTCCAGATAGCTAGGTGAGACAACCACATATATCAGTCATAGTCAGTACATTCATCTCCAGATAGCTAGGTGAGACAACCACATATATCAGTCATAGTCAGTACATTCATCTCCAGATAGCTAGGTGAGACAACGTATTATTACAGTAGAGGAAACAGGCCAGGTTAAATCAGATGTATTATTACAGTAGAGGAAACAGGCCAGGTTCAATCAGACCTATTATTACAGTAGAGGAAACAGGCCAGGTTAAATCAGACTTATTATTACAGTAGAGGAAACAGGCCAGGTTCAATCAGACTTATTATTACAGTAGAGGAAACAGGTCAGGTTAAATCAGACTTATTATTACAGTAGAGGAAACAGGCCAGGTTCAATCAGACATATTATTACAGTAGAGGAAACAGGCCAGCTTAAATCAGACTTATTATTACAGTAGAGGAAACAGGCCAGGTTAAATCAGACTTATTATTACAGTAGAGGAAACAGGCCAGGTTCAATCAGACTTATTATTACAGTAGAGGAAACAGGTCAGGTTAAATCAGACTTATTATTACAGTAGAGGAAACAGGCCAGGTTCAATCAGACGTATTATTACAGTAGAGGAAACAGGCCAGCTTAAATCAGACTTATTATTACAGTAGAGGAAACAGGCCAGGTTCAATCAGACGTATTATTACAGTAGAGGAAACAGGCCAGATATTGACTTCATCACTTCTTGTATTTGTGGGAGGGATTGGCATTTTGAAAGCACCGAGCTGTCTGTTTAAACGACTAGCACACAACTCAGACACCCATAGATACCCTACAAGACATGCCACCAAAGGTCTCTTCACAGTCCAAGTCCAGAACAGACTATGGGAGGTGCACAGTACTACATAGAGCCATGACTACATGGAACTCTATTCCACAGTACTACATAGAGCCATGACTACATGGAACTCTATTCCACAGTACTACATGGAACTCTATTCCACAGTACTACATAGAGCCATGACTACATGGAACTCTATTCCACAGTACTACATAGAGCCATGACTACATGGAACTCTATTCCACAGTACTACATAGAGCCATGACTACATGGAACTCTATTCCACAGTACTACATAGAGCTATGACTACATGGAACTCTATTCCACAGTACAACATAGAGCCATGACTACATGGAACTCTATTCCACAGTACTACATAGAGCCATGACTACATGGAACTCTATTCCACAGTACTACATAGAGCCATGACTACATGGAACTCTATTCCACAGTACTACATAGAGCCATGACTACATGGAACTCTATTCCACAGTACTACATAGAGCCATGACTACATGGAACTCTATTCCACAGTACTACATAGAGCTATGACTACATGGAACTCTATTCCACAGTACTACATAGAGACATGACTACATGGAACTCTATTCCACAGTACTACATAGAGCCATGACTACATGGAACTCTATTCCACAGTACTACATAGAGCTATGACTACATGGAACTCTATTCCACAGTACTACATAGAGCCATGACTACATGTAACTCTATTCCACAGTACTACATAGAGCCATGACTACATGGAACTCTATTCCACAGTACTACATAGAGCCATGACTACATGGAACTCTATTCCACAGTACTACATAGAGCCATGACTACATGGAACTCTATTCCACAGTACTACATAGAGCCATGACTACATGGAAGTCTATTCCACAGTACTACATAGAGCCATGACTACATGGAACTCTATTCCACAGTACAACATAGAGCCATGACTACATGGAACTCTATTCCACAGTACTACATAAAGCCATGACTACATGGAACTCTATTCCACAGTACTACATAGAGCCATGACTACATGGAACTCTATTCCACAGTACTACATAGAGCCATGACTACATGGACCTCTATTCCACAGTACTACATAGAGCCATGACTACATGGAACTCTATTCCACAGTACTACATAGAGCCATGACTACATGGAACTCTATTCCACAGTACTACATAGAGCCATGACTACATGGAACTCTATTCCACAGTACTACATAGCGCCATGACTACATGGAACTCTATTCCACAGTGCTACATAGAGCCATGACTACATGTAACTCTATTCCACAGTACTACATAGAGCCATGACTACATGGAACTCTATTCCACAGTGCTACATAGAGCCATGACTACATGGAACTCTATTCCACAGTACTACATAGAGCCATGACTACATGGAACTCTATTCCACAGTACTACATAGAGCCATGACTACATGGAACTCTATTCCACAGTACAACATAGAGCCATGACTACATGGAACTCTATTCCACAGTACTACATAGAGCCATGACTACATGGAACTCTATTCCACAG
>NW_022262672.1:0-5000 GCF_002021735.2 Oncorhynchus kisutch | reverse complement strand
ATCTCCCTCCCCTTTTGTGAACTAACACTTGACTCTTTACCTTTTACTAACTCTGACTTTGCTGATAGCTATTTTCAGTTTGAGTTGATGTATTCTTGCTCACAGGTAAATCTGAAAATATGCATCATTTACATGTTAAACCACTCCTGTAAAAACCACAGCACATAATAGGTGACATGAATAGAACACTGAATACCTTAAACACCACAGGACATTTAGGAGCTAGAGTTACATCACAGGAAATTTAGGAGCTAGAGTTACATCACAGGACATTTAGGAGCTAGAGTTACATCACAGGACATTTAGGAGCTAGAGTTACATCACAGGACATTAGGAGTTAGAGTTACATCACAGGACATTTAGGAGCTAGAGTTACATCACAGGACATTTAGGAGCTAGAGTTACATCACAGGACATTTAGGAGCTAGAGTTACATCACAGGACATTTAGGAGCTAGAGTTACATCACAGGACATTTAGGAGTTAGAGTTACATCACAGGACATTTAGGAGCTAGAGTTACATCACAGGACATTTAGGAGCTAGAGTTACATCACAGGACATTTAGGAGCTAGAGTTACATCACAGGACATTTAGGAGCTAGAGTTACATCACAGGACATTTAGGAGTTAGAGTTACATCACAGGATGAGCATTATTATACAGTCTGACAGCAGGTAGTTATTATACAGTCTGACAGCAGGTAGTTATTATACAGTCTGACAGCAGGTAGTTATTATACAGTCTGACAGCAGGTAGTTATTATACAGTCTGACAGCAGGTAGTTATTATACAGTCTGCCAGCAGGTAGTTATTATACAGTCTGACAGCAGGTAGTTATTATACAGTCTGGCAGCAGGTAGTTATTATACAGTCTGACAGCAGGTAGTTATTATACAGTCTGACAGCAGGTAGTTATTATACAGTCTGACAGCAGGTAGTTATTATACAGTCTGGCAGCAGGTAGTTATTATACAGTCTGACAGCAGGTAGTTATTATACAGTCTGACAGCAGGTAGTTATTATACAGTCTGGCAGCAGGTAGTTATTATACAGTCTGACAGCAGGTAGTTATTATACAGTCTGACAGCAGGTAGTTATTATACAGTCTGACAGCAGGTAGTTATTATACAGAAACAGACTTATTATTACAGTAGAGGAAACAGGCCAGGTTAAATCAGACGTATTATTACAGTAGAGGAAACAGGCCAGGTTAAATCAGACGTATTATTACAGTAGAGGAAACAGGCCAGGTTAAATCAGACGTATTATTACAGTAGAGGAAACAGGCCAGGTTCAATCAGACTTATTATTACAGTAGAGGAAACAGGCCAGGTTCAATCAGACTTATTATTACAGTAGAGGAAACAGGCCAGGTTAAATCAGACGTATTATTACCGTAGAGGAAACAGGCCGGGTTAAATCAGACTTATTATTACAGTAGAGGAAACAGGCCAGGTTCAATCACACTTAATATTACAGTAGAGGAAACAGGCCAGGTTAAATCAGACGTATTATTACAGTAGAGGAAACAGGCCAGGTTAAATCAGACTTATTATTACAGTAGAGGAAACAGGCCAGGTTCAATCAGACCTATTATTACAGTAGAGGAAACAGGCCAGGTTCAAACAGACCTATTATTACAGTAGAGGAAACAGGCCAGGTTCAATCAGACCTATTATTACAGTAGAGGAAACAGGCCAGGTTCAAACAGACCTATTATTACAGTAGAGGAAACAGGCCAGGTTAAATCAGACGTATTATTACAGTAGAGGAAACAGGCCAGGTTAAATCAGACGTATTATTACAGTAGAGGAAACAGGCCAGGTTAAATCAGACGTATTATTACAGTAGAGGAAAACAGGCCAGGTTCAATCAGACTTATTATTACAGTAGAGGAAACAGGCCAGGTTCAAATCAGACTTATTATTACAGTAGAGGAAACAGGCCAGGTTAAAATCAGACGTATTATTACCGTAGAGGAAACAGGCCGGTTAAATCAGACTTATTATTACAGTAGAGGAACAGGCCAGGTTCAATCACACTTAATATTACAGTAGAGGAAACAGGCCAGGTTAAATCAGACGTATTATTACAGTAAGGAAACAGGCCAGGTTAAATCAGACTTATTATTACAGTAGAGGGAAACAGGCAGGTTCAATCAGACCTATTATTACAGTAGAGGAAACAGGCCAGGTTCAAACAGACCTATTATTACCCTAGGAAGGAACAGGCCAGGTTCAATCAGACCTATTATTACAGTAGAAGGAAACAGGCCAGGTTCAACACAGAACCTATTATTACAGTAGAGGAAACAGGCCAGGGTCAATCACACTTAATATTACAGTAGATGGAAACAGGCCAGGTTAAATCAGACGTATTATTACAGTAAGAGGAAACAGGCCAGGTTAAATCAGACTTATTATTACAGTAGAGGAAACAGGCCAGGTTCAATCAGACTTATTATTACAGTAGAGGAAACAGGCCAGGTTCAATCAGACTTATTATTACAGTAGAGGAAACAGGCCAGGTTAAATCAGACGTATTATTACAGTAGAGGAAACAGGCCAGGTTCAATCAGACTTATTATTACAGTAGAGGAAACAGGCCAGGTTAAATCAGACTTATTATTACAGTAGAGGAAACAGGCCAGGTTAAATCAGACTTATTATTACAGTAGAGGAAACAGGCCAGGTTCAATCAGACTTATTATTACAGTAGAGGAAACAGGCCAGGTTAAATCAGACGTATTATTACCGTAGAGGAAACAGGCCGGGTTAAATCTGACTTATTATTACAGTAGAGGAAACAGGCCAGGTTCAATCACACTTAATATTACAGTAGAGGAAACAGGCCAGGTTAAATCAGACGTATTATTACAGTAGAGGAAACAGGCCAGGTTAAATCAGACTTATTATTACAGTAGAGGAACAGGCCAGGTTCAATCAGACCTATTATTACAGTAGAGGAAACAGGCCAGGTTCAAACAGACCTATTATTACATGTAGATGGAAACAGGCCAGGTTCAATCAGACTTATTATTACAGTAGAGGCAACAGGCCAGGTTCAATCAGAGTTATTATTACAGTTAGAGGCAACAGGCCAGGTTCAATCAGACTTATTATTACAGTAGAGGAAACAGGCAAGGTTAAATCAGACTTATTATTACAGTAGAGGAAACAGGCCAGGTTCAATCAGACGTATTATTACAGTTAGAGGAACAGGCCAGGTTCAATCAGACTTATTATTACAGTAGAGGAAACAGGTCAGGTTCAATCAGATGGACTGGGTGTGATACAGCAGGACTCACCCCCTCCTCACTAACCTTCAGCCCTCCCCACCCGTCCTCCCTCACCCTCCCCCGCCCTCATTCATTTAAGAGATGTGTGTGTGTTGTGTGTCCATATGGGTTTAATCATGGCTGAAGGCAGCTCAGTGAACAGAACACAGCAGGTTTAACAACCTGAACCGTCCAGGTAAACACACCAGGTCACAGAGCTCTGTTGTCTTATTCAAAACATTATTTCTGCTTTGTGTCCCCAATGGCTCCCTATTCACTACATAGTGCACTGCCTTTTGACCACTGTGACGTCCCAAATGGCTCCCTATTCACTACATAGTGCACTCGCCTTTGACCATGGACGTCCCAAATGGCTCCCTATTCACTACATAGTGCACTGCCTTTCTGACCAGGGGCCTCCAAATGGCTCCCTATTCCCTACATAGTGCACTGCCTTTGAGCCATGGGCGTCCCAAATGGCTCTCCTATTCCCGTACCTAGTGCACTGCCTTTGACCAGGGACGTCCCAAATGGCTCCCTATTCCCTACATAGTGCACTGCATTTGACCTGCGATGTCCCAAATGGCTCCCTATTCACTACATAGTGCACTGCCTTTCACCAGTGCATGCATAAGCAATAGTGTGTAATTTAGGAGACAGACATGTTCTCAGCCCGTCTACCCACAGGCCTCAGGGCTTAGAGCATGACAGGATGAATATCTCCTCTAACAGAGAGACCAGCCATCCATCAGACTATTTATCATGCTAGGGATATCTGACAGGGATATCTGACTGGGATATCTGACATGGATATCTGACCGGGATATCTGACCGGGATATCTGACAGGGATATCGGGATATCTCTGACCGGGATATCTGACAGGGATATCTGACAGGGATATCTGACTGGGATATCTGACAGGATATCTGACGGGATATCTGACTGGGATATCTGACGCGGGATATCTGACTAGGATATCTGACATGGATATCTGACGGGATATCTGACTGGGATATCTGACTGGGATATCTGACTGGGATATCTGACCGGGATATCTGACCGGGATATCTGACTGGGATATCTGACCGGGATATCTGACTGGGATATATGACTGGGATATCTGACTGGGATATCTGACCGGGATATCTGACTGGGATATCTGACTGGGATATCTGGGATATCTGACTAGGATGTCTGACTGGGATAGAAGTTTCCTTTCGTACTGGGTAGGGTCAACATAGGATTTACTGAAGAAAATTATCAGAACAATTTTTGTACATTAACATACCTGAACACTCTGTCATAACACTACATATCACTGTCATAGTAAAGACATACCATGACATTGTCATAACACTACATATCACTGTCATAGTGAAGACATACCATGACATCAACAGTAATGACAGCATATGTCAACAGACTTAACACGGCATGACACAACCTGTTACATAGCAGCAGTTGGTTTGTCAACAGACTTAACACAGGCAGGACACAACCTGTTCACAGCAGCAGTTGGTTTGTCAACAGACTAACACAGCAGGACACAACCTGTTACATAGCAGCAGTTGCATTGTTTGTCAACAGACTTAACACAGGCATGACACAACCTGTTACATAGCAGCAGTTGGTTTGTCAACAGACTTAACACAGGCAGGACACAACCTGTTACATAGCAGCAGTTGGTTTGTCAAACAGCCGTTTTAAACAGACGTTTCTGTC